>NC_057871.1:690000-792500 GCF_019740435.1 Gambusia affinis | reverse complement strand
TTCTGTTTCGGTGTTAAATCCTGATCTGATCGTCGTCATGACGATAAAAATGCAGTTTGTGTTGCTGAGCGTTTAGACCGACCCACTCTGGTTCTGGTTCTGGTTCTGGTTCTGGTTCTGGTTCAGGTTCTGGTTCTGGTTCTGGTTCAGGTTCTGGTTCTGGTTCTGGACTCTGGTTCTGGTTCTGGTTCTGGTTCTGGACTCTGGTTCTTGTTCTGGTTCAGGTTCTGGTTCTGGTTCTGGTTCTGGTTTGGACTCTGGTTCTGGTTCTGGTTCTGGCTCTGGTTCAGGTTTTGGTTCTGACCAGTCTGACTGCTTTGAACCTGTGGGTTTAATTTAGCTCCTCAGTGGTTCTGGTTCTGGTTCTGGTTCTGGACTCTGGTTCTTGTTCAGGTTCTGGTTCTGGTTCTGGTTCTGGACTCTGGTTCTGGTTCTGGTTCTGGCTCTGGTTCAGGTTTTGGTTCTGGTTCTGGTTCTGGTTCAGGTTCTGGTTCTGGTTCTGGTTCTGGTTTGGACTCTGGTTCTGGTTCTGGTTCTGGTTCTGGCTCTGGTTCAGGTTTTGGTTCTGGTTCAGGTTCAGGTTCTGGTTCTGGTTCTGGTTCTTGTTCTGGTTCTGGACTCTGGTTCTTGTTCTGGTTCAGGTTTTGGTTCTGGTTCTGGTTCTGGTTCTGGTTCTGGTTCTGGTTTGGACTCTGGTTCTGGTTCTGGTTCTGGTTTGGACTCTGGTTCTGGTTCTGGTTCTGGTTCTGGTTCTGGTTCAGGTTTTGGTTCTGGTTCTGGTTCAGGTTTTGGTTCTGGTTCTGGTTCTGGTTCTGGTTCTGGTTCTGGTTCTGGTTTGGACTCTGGTTCTGGTTCTGGTTCTGGTTCTGGCTCTGGTTCAGGTTTTGGTTCTGGTTCTGGTTCAGGTTCTGGTTCTTGTTCTGGTTCTGGTTCTGGTTCAGGTTCTGGTTCTGGTTCTGGTTCTGGTTCTTGTTCTGGTTCTGGATTGGACTCTGGTTCTGGTTCTGGTTCTGGTTCTGGTTCTGGACTCTGGTTCTTGTTCTGGTTCAGGTTCTGGTTCTGGTTCTGGTTCTGGTTTGGACTCTGGTTCTGGTTCTGGTTCTGGTTCTGGTTCAGGTTTTGGTTCTGGTTCTGGTTCAGGTTTTGGTTCTGGTTCAGGTTTTGGTTCTGGTTCTGGTTGTGGTTCTGGTTCTGGTTCTGGTTCAGGTTTTGGTTCAGGTTCTGGTTCTGGTTCAGGTTTTGGTTCAGGTTCTGGTTCTGGTTCTGGTTTTGGTTCTGGTTCTGGTTCTGGTTCTGGTTCAGGTTCTGGTTCAGGTTTTGGTTCAGGTTCTGGTTCTGGTTCTGGTTCTGGTTTTGGTTCTGGTTCTGGTTCAGGTTTTGGTTCAGGTTCTGGTTCTGGTTCTGGTTCTGGTTCTGGTTCTGGACTCTGGTTCTGGTTCTGGTTCTGGTTCTGGACTCTGGTTCTTGTTCTGGTTCAGGTTTTGGTTCAGGTTCTGGTTCTGGTTCTGGTTTTGGTTCTGGTTCTGGTTCAGGTTCTGGTTCTGGTTCAGGTTTTGGTTCAGGTTCTGGTTCTGGTTCTGGTTCTGGTTTTGGTTCTGGTTCTGGTTCTGGTTCAGGTTCTGGTTCTGGTTCTGGTTCTGGACTCTGGTTCTGGTTCTGGTTCTGGTTCTGGACTCTGGTTCTTGTTCTGGTTCAGGTTCTGGTTCTGGTTCTGGTTTGGACTCTGGTTCTGGTTCTGGTTCTGGTTCTGGTTCAGGTTCTGGTTCTGGTTCTGGTTCAGGTTCTGGTTCTGGTTCTGGACTCTGGTTCTGGTTCTGGTTCTGGACTCTGGTTCTTGTTCTGGTTCAGGTTCTGGTTCTGGTTCTGGTTCTGGTTTGGACTCTGGTTCTGGTTCTGGTTCTGGTTCTGGCTCTGGTTCAGGTTTTGGTTCTGACCAGTCTGACTGCTTTGAACCTGTGGGTTTAATTTAGCTCCTCAGTGGTTCTGGTTCTGGTTCTGGTTCTGGACTCTGGTTCTTGTTCAGGTTCTGGTTCTGGTTCTGGTTCTGGACTCTGGTTCTGGTTCTGGTTCTGGTTCTGGCTCTGGTTCAGGTTTTGGTTCTGGTTCTGGTTCAGGTTCTGGTTCTGGTTCTGGTTTGGACTCTGGTTCTAGTTCTGGTTCTGGCTCTGGTTCAGGTTTTGGTTCTGGTTCAGGTTCTGGTTCTGGTTCTTGTTCTGGTTCTGGACTCTGGTTCTTGTTCTGGTTCAGGTTTTGGTTCTGGTTCTGGTTCAGGTTCTGGTTCTGGTTCTTGTTCTGGTTTGGACTCTGGTTCTGGTTCTGGTTCTGGTTCTGGTTCTGGTTTGGACTCTGGTTCTGGTTCTGGTTCTGGTTCTGGTTCTGGTTCAGGTTTTGGTTCTGGTTCTGGTTCTGGTTCAGGTTTTGGTTCTGGTTCTGGTTCAGGTTCTGGTTCTGGTTCTGGTTCTGGTTTGGACTCTGGTTCTGGTTCTGGTTCTGGTTCTGGCTCTGGTTCAGGTTTTGGTTCTGGTTCTGGTTCAGGTTCTGGTTCTGGTTCTGGTTCTGGTTCTGGTTCTGGTTCTTGTTCTGGTTCTGGTTTGGACTCTGGTTCTGGTTCTGGTTCTGGTTCTGGTTCTGGTTCTGGACTCTGGTTCTGGTTCTGGTTCTGGTTCTGGTTCTGGTTCTGGTTCTGGTTTGGACTCTGGTTCTGGTTCTGGTTCTGGTTCAGGTTTTGGTTCTGGTTCTGGTTCAGGTTTTGGTTCTGGTTCAGGTTTTGGTTCTGGTTCTGGTTGTGGTTCTGGTTCTGGTTCTGGTTCAGGTTTTGGTTCAGGTTCTGGTTCTGGTTCTGGTTCAGGTTTTGGTTCTGGTTCAAGTTTTGGTTCTGGTTCTGGTTCAGGTTCAGGTTTTGGTTCTGGTTCTGGTTCTGGTTCTGGTTCTGGTTCAGGTTCTGGTTCTGGTTCTGGTTCAGGTTTTGGTTCAGGTTCTGGTTCTGGTTCTGGTTCAGGTTTTGGACTCTGGTTCTGGTTCTGGTTCTGGTTCAGGTTTTGGTTCTGGTTCTGGTTCTGGTTCAGGTTTTGGTTCTGGTTCTGGTTCAGGTTCTGGTTCTGGTTCTGGTTTGGACTCTGGTTCTGGTTCTGGTTCTGGTTCTGGTTCTGGCTCTGGTTCAGGTTTTGGTTCTGGTTCTGGTTCAGGTTCTGGTTCTTGTTCTGGTTCTGGTTCTGGTTCTAGTTCTGGTTCTGGTTCTGGTTCTGGTTCTTGTTCTGGTTCTGGTTTGGACTCTGGTTCTGGTTCTGGTTCTGGTTCTGGACTCTGGTTCTTGTTCTGGTTCTGGTTCTGGTTCTAGTTCTGGTTCTGGTTCTGGTTCTTGTTCTGGTTCTGGTTCTGGACTCTGGTTCTGGTTCTGGTTCTGGTTCTGGACTCTGGTTCTTGTTCTGGTTCAGGTTTTGGTTCAGGTTCTGGTTCTGGTTCTGGTTTTGGTTCTGGTTCTGGTTCAGGTTCTGGTTCTGGTTCAGGTTTTGGTTCAGGTTCTGGTTCTGGTTCTGGTTTTGGTTCTGGTTCTGGTTCTGGTTCAGGTTCTGGTTCTGGTTCTGGTTCTGGACTCTGGTTCTGGTTCTGGTTCTGGTTCTGGACTCTGGTTCTTGTTCTGGTTCAGGTTCTGGTTCTGGTTCTGGTTCTGGTTTGGACTCTGGTTCTGGTTCTGGTTCTGGTTCTGGTTCAGGTTCTGGTTCTGGTTCTGGTTCAGGTTCTGGTTCTGGTTCTGGACTCTGGTTCTGGTTCTGGTTCTGGACTCTGGTTCTTGTTCTGGTTCAGGTTCTGGTTCTGGTTCTGGTTCTGGTTTGGACTCTGGTTCTGGTTCTGGTTCTGGTTCTGGCTCTGGTTCAGGTTTTGGTTCTGACCAGTCTGACTGCTTTGAACCTGTGGGTTTAATTTAGCTCCTCAGTGGTTCTGGTTCTGGTTCTGGACTCTGGTTCTTGTTCAGGTTCTGGTTCTGGTTCTGGTTCTGGACTCTGGTTCTGGTTCTGGTTCTGGTTCTGGCTCTGGTTCAGGTTTTGGTTCTGGTTCTGGTTCTGGTTCAGGTTCTGGTTCTGGTTCTGGTTTGGACTCTGGTTCTGGTTCTGGTTCTGGCTCTGGTTCAGGTTTTGGTTCTGGTTCAGGTTCTGGTTCTGGTTCTGGTTCTTGTTCTGGTTCTGGACTCTGGTTCTTGTTCTGGTTCAGGTTTTGGTTCTGGTTCTGGTTCAGGTTCTGGTTCTGGTTCTTGTTCTGGTTCTGGTTTGGACTCTGGTTCTGGTTCTGGTTCTGGTTCTGGTTTGGACTCTGGTTCTGGTTCTGGTTCTGGTTCTGGTTCAGGTTTTGGTTCTGGTTCTGGTTCTGGTTCTGGTTCAGGTTTTGGTTCTGGTTCTGGTTCAGGTTCTGGTTCTGGTTCTGGTTCTTGTTCTGGTTCTGGTTTGGACTCTGGTTCTGGTTCTGGTTCTGGTTCTGGTTCTGGACTCTGGTTCTTGTTCTGGTTCAGGTTCTGGTTCTGGTTCTGGTTCTGGTTTGGACTCTGGTTCTGGTTCTGGTTCTGGTTCTGGTTCAGGTTTTGGTTCTGGTTCTGGTTCAGGTTTTGGTTCTGGTTCAGGTTTTGGTTCTGGTTCTGGTTGTGGTTCTGGTTCTGGTTCTGGTTCTGGTTCAGGTTTTGGTTCAGGTTCTGGTTCTGGTTCTGGTTCAGGTTTTGGTTCTGGTTCAAGTTTTGGTTCTGGTTCTGGTTCTGGTTCTGGTTCAGGTTTTGGTTCAGGTTCTGGTTCTGGTTCTGGTTCAGGTTCTGGTTCTGGTTCTGGTTCTGATTCAGGTTTTGGTTCAGGTTCTGGTTCTGGTTCAGGTTTTGGTTCTGGTTCAAGTTTTGGTTCTGGTTCAGGTTTTGGTTCTGGTTCTGGTTCAGGTTTTGGTTCAGGTTCTGGTTCTGGTTCTGGTTTTGGTTCTGGTTCTGGTTTTGGTTCTGGTTCAAGTTTTGGTTCTGGTTCTGGTTCTGGTTCAGGTTTTGGTTCAGGTTCTGGTTCTGGTTCTGGTTTTGGTTCTGGTTCTGGTTCTGGTTCTGGTTCAGGTTCTGGTTCTGGTTCAGGTTTTGGTTCAGGTTCTGGTTCTGGTTCTGGTTCTGGTTTTGGTTCTGGTTCTGGTTCTGGTTCAGGTTTTGGTTCAGGTTCTGGTTCTGGTTCTGGTTCAGGTTCTGGTTCTGGTTCAGGTTTTGGTTCTGGTTCTGGTTCTGGTTCAGGTTTTGGTTCAGGTTCTGGTTCTGGTTCAGGTTCTGGTTCTGGTTCTGGTTCTGGTTCTGGACTCTGGTTCTGATTCAGGTTTTGGTTCAGGTTCTGGTTCTGGTTCAGGTTTTGGTTCTTGTTCTGGTTCTGGTTCTGGTTCAGGTTTTGGTTCTGGTTCAGGTTTTGGTTCAGGTTCTGGTTCTGGTTCAGGTTCTGGTTCTGGTTCTGGTTTTGGTTCTGGTTCTGGTTCAGGTTCTGGTTCTGGTTCTGGTTCTGGTTCAGGTTCAGGTTCTGGTTCTGGTTCTGGTTCTGGTTCAGGTTCAGGTTCTGGTTCTGGTTCTGGTTCTGGTTCTGGACTCTGGTTCTGGTTCTGGTTCTGGTTCTGGTTCTGGTTCAGGTTTTGGTTCTGGACTCTGGTTCTGGTTCTGGTTCTGGTTCAGGTTCTGGTTCTGGTTCAGGTTCTGGTTCTGGTTCTGGTTCAGGTTCAGGTTCTGGTTCTGGTTCAGGTTCTGGTTCTGGTTCTGGTTCAGGTTCAGGTTCTGGTTCTGGTTCTGGTTCTGGTTCTGGACTCTGGTTCTGGTTCTGGTTCTGGTTCAGGTTTTGGTTCTTGACTCTGGTTCTGGTTCTGGTTCAGGTTCTGGTTCAGGTTCTGGTTCTGGTTCAGGTTCTGGTTCTGGTTCTGGTTCAGGTTTTGGTTCTGGTTCTGGTTCAGGTTCTGGTTCAGGTTCTGGTTCTGGTTCTGGTTCAGGTTCTGGTTCTGGTTCTGGTTCTGGTTCTGGTTCAGGTTCAGGTTCTGGTTCTGGTTCTGGTTCAGGTTCTGGTTCTGGTTCAGGTTCAGGTTCTGGTTCTGGTTCAGGTTCTGGTTCTGGTTCTGGTTCAGGTTTTGGTTCTGGTTCAGGTTTTGGTTCTGGTTCTGGTTCAGGTTCTGGTTCTGGTTCTGGTTCTGGTTCAGGTTCTGGTTCTGGTTCAGGTTCAGGTTCTGGTTCTGGTTCTGGTTCAGGTTCAGGTTCTGGTTCTGGTTCTGGACTCTGGTTCTGGTTCTGGTTCTGGTTCAGGTTTTGGTTCTGGACTCTGGTTCTGGTTCTGGTTCTGGCTCTGGTTCAGGTTTTGGTTCTGGTTCAGGTTCTGGTTCTGGTTCTGGTTCTTGTTCTGGTTCTGGACTCTGGTTCTTGTTCTGGTTCAGGTTTTGGTTCTGGTTCTGGTTCAGGTTCTGGTTCTGGTTCTTGTTCTGGTTCTGGTTTGGACTCTGGTTCTGGTTCTGGTTCTGGTTCTGGTTTGGACTCTGGTTCTGGTTCTGGTTCTGGTTCTGGTTCAGGTTTTGGTTCTGGTTCTGGTTCTGGTTCTGGTTCAGGTTTTGGTTCTGGTTCTGGTTCAGGTTCTGGTTCTGGTTCTGGTTCTTGTTCTGGTTCTGGTTTGGACTCTGGTTCTGGTTCTGGTTCTGGTTCTGGTTCTGGACTCTGGTTCTTGTTCTGGTTCAGGTTCTGGTTCTGGTTCTGGTTCTGGTTTGGACTCTGGTTCTGATTGGTTTCTGGTTTTTCAGGTTCTGGTTAGGTTGAGGTTTAATGTAATGGTTCTGGTTCTGGTCCTGGTTCTGGTTCTGGTTCTGGTTCAGGTTTTGGTTCAGGTTCTGGTTCTGGTTCTGGTTCAGGTTTTGGTTCTGGTTCAAGTTTTGGTTCTGGTTCTGGTTCTGGTTCTGGTTCAGGTTTTGGTTCAGGTTCTGGTTCTGGTTCTGGTTCAGGTTCTGGTTCTGGTTCTGGTTCTGATTCAGGTTTTGGTTCAGGTTCTGGTTCTGGTTCAGGTTTTGGTTCTGGTTCAAGTTTTGGTTCTGGTTCAGGTTTTGGTTCTGGTTCTGGTTCAGGTTTTGGTTCAGGTTCTGGTTCTGGTTCTGGTTTTGGTTCTGGTTCTGGTTTTGGTTCTGGTTCAAGTTTTGGTTCTGGTTCTGGTTCTGGTTCAGGTTTTGGTTCAGGTTCTGGTTCTGGTTCTGGTTTTGGTTCTGGTTCTGGTTCTGGTTCTGGTTCAGGTTCTGGTTCTGGTTCAGGTTTTGGTTCAGGTTCTGGTTCTGGTTCTGGTTCTGGTTTTGGTTCTGGTTCTGGTTCTGGTTCAGGTTTTGGTTCAGGTTCTGGTTCTGGTTCTGGTTCAGGTTCTGGTTCTGGTTCAGGTTTTGGTTCTGGTTCTGGTTCTGGTTCAGGTTTTGGTTCAGGTTCTGGTTCTGGTTCAGGTTCTGGTTCTGGTTCTGGTTCTGGTTCTGGACTCTGGTTCTGATTCTGGTGTTGGTTAAGGTTATGGTTCGGGTTCAGGTTGTGGTTCTTGTTCTGGTTATGGTTCTGGTTCAGGGTTTTGGTTCTGGTTCAGGTTCTGGTTCAGGTTCTGGTTCTGGTTCAGGTTCTGGTTCTGGTTCTGGTTCTGGTTCTGGTTCTGGTTCAGGTTCTGGTTCTGGTTCTGGTTCTGGTTCTGGTTCAGGTTCAGGTTCTGGTTCTGGTTCTGGTTCAGGTTCAGGTTCAGGTTCTGGTTCTGGTTCTGGTTCTGGTTCTGGACTCTGGTTCTGGTTCTGGTTCTGGTTCTGGTTCTGGTTCAGGTTTTGGTTCTGGACACTGGTTCTGGTAATGGTTCTGGTTCAGGTTCTGGTTCTGGTTCAGGTTCTGGTTCTGGTTCTGGTTCAGGTTCAGGTTCTGGTTCTGGTTCAGGTTCTGGTTCTGGTTCTGGTTCAGGTTCAGGTTCTGGTTCTGGTTCTGGTTCTGGTTCTGGACTCTGGTTCTGGTTCTGGTTCTGGTTCAGGTTTTGGTTCTTGACTCTGGTTCTGGTTCTGGTTCAGGTTCTGGTTCAGGTTCTGGTTCTGGTTCTGGTTCTGGTTCTGGTTCTGGTTCTGGTTTTGGTTCTGGTTCTGGTTCTGGTTCTGGTTCTGGTTCTGGTTCTGGTTCTGGTTCTGGTTCTGGTTCTGGTTCTGGTTCTGGTTCTGGTTCAGGTTCAGGTTCTGGTTCTGGTTCTGGTTCTGGTTCTGGTTCTGGTTCAGGTTCAGGTTCTGGTTCTGGTTCAGGTTCTGGTTCTGGTTCTGGTTCAGGTTTTGGTTCTGGTTCAGGTTTTGGTTCTGGTTCTGGTTCAGGTTCTGGTTCTGGTTCTGGTTCTGGTTCAGGTTCTGGTTCTGGTTCAGGTTCAGGTTCTGGTTCTGGTTCTGGTTCAGGTTCAGGTTCTGGTTCTGGTTCTGGTTCTGGACTCTGGTTCTGGTTCTGGTTCTGGTTCAGGTTTTGGTTCTGGACTCTGGTTCTGGTTCAGGTTTTGGTTCTGGTTCTGGACTGTTCACCTGTTCATATCCTGTTCATCCAGATCAGAGATCTTAGTGGAAACCTTTGATCTTCTTTATGTTACAAAGTGACTCTGTACTGCAGGAATGTTTGGTTTTCTGTAAAAAAGGTGAACTGGGATCATTTCTTTCTCATTTCCAACTGAAACTTTCTGAAGATTTGAAACCATCTCTGTAACGTCACTGATATTAATATTTCATAATGTAGAGAAACCCATAATTAATAAAGTAATGAGTTATTATTGTGACCGTGGTAATAATAACAGTTTATATAACATGTATAAATAGTTAACGTCCTCAGTGAAATGAGCTCAGATGAAAATAAAATAAATTAATGTGAATCTTTAATGTTTGACATTAAAATTTGCTTCCTACTGGAAAAATGTTTATCTCATATCCATATCTGCTTCATTTAATGATTGAGTAAGAAATTTATGTTTTTATTTTGTAATCATTAGATCCAGAACTGATCACAGTCTGACACAAATGCATCAACCACTTTAACTGGACTTTTACATTGTGGTGTCAGAGGATCCGAGTAAAACCTGAAGATTCATCCTGTGATGCCTTCATGTTCCACTTAAACGTCGTTAATCCAAACCACAAGCAACCAGAAGCCCAGCAGCTGACTCAGCCGCAGTTTGGTAAAAATCTGCCAACAACAAACAGATCCTCAGTTTTACTTTAATTCATGAAGTTTGTCCTGGAAAAAATGTTTTTCTACCTGTTGACGATATGAAGATGATGTCCAACACAAATCATCAGCCAGAAAAAGTTTATTTGACTTCCTGAATTGTAAATTTAATGAGGAATTCTGTTTCAAACGTGTCAGTAGAGAAACTTTCATTGGCTTTACTGTGAAAATGTTTCCTCCAGTAATATCAATATTCTCAGATATTTATAGTCTGTTTTCTGTCTGAGCTCTTAGTTTTCTTTTGCTTCAGTTCAGATTTCCTCCCAAACCTTCTGTTTACATAATTAATTAAAGTTTTAATCTGGTCTAAAAGGAGAAGCAGTCGAATGAAGAGGAAGCAGGAATTTCAGTGAGCTGCTCTGAAAACCAGCTGAATAACAGAAATGTGAAAACTGTAATTTCATTTTCTTATTGTTTGTTTCTCAGATTCAAACCTGGTAAAAAAAATAAAAATTCAAACAAAAGTTTGAGTCTTTTTTCCTCAAAGTTTATAAACATCTAAAAGCTTCAAATCATATTTAAAAACATTTTAAATGAAGTTTACTTTCACTTTAATATAACAAAGTCCTGAATTCAAACTGTCAGTTTTCTGTGATGAATCTTTTTTATAATATATAAATATTTCTATTGGTGAAAACATCAAAACTCTTGAATGTTTTTATAAGAAGAAATAATCAGAGATAAATATAGATTATTGATTTTCTGAACCAATCAGATAACGTTCTAAAGATGTTTAGATTCATATTAAAATGATAAAAGGTTTAGACAAACATACCTTTAGTTTGTTTCCTGCTGGACTTTGTTTTATTTCAGCCGCTGAGATTCGAAGCTCAGAACAGGAACAGAAAGAAGAAAATCTGTTTAACTTTGAAACGTCTTCTGATGGCTCCGTCTCTTTGTGCTGCGTCACAGTTGCTGCATTTCATCACAAAACCACATCCTGGTTATTTTCATCGGCTGGATTTATCTGTAAATGTTTCAATAAATTAACAGCAGAGTTATATAAAGTCAGAGGATTAATGTCCTGAATTGTAAACAAAGATGATCTGAACTTTGTACATGAAAACAGGGCGTTGCTAAAAATGAGGTTATGAGACGTACAAAGTTATTTTAACTTGTTGCAGTTTTTAAATGCCATAAGAATATATCTGGGATCTGAGGCAAACCTGAGACCAGCCAGCCGGCCTATTTAAAGGGTGCAAAGCTGATTCTGAGCCCTAAAAACCAAGCAGAGTTGAGCCACGAGAGTGAAGAGCAGCAGTGAGAGGTGAGGACAGTCAGAGTGATGAAGAACAGCTCAGTTCTTCCAGAGTTTTCTTGATGAATTTCTGGACAAAAAAGGGAGGAGAATAAAAAGCTCCTGCTGTGTGATCTGATCTGATGAAACACAAACCCGCCTCAGAGTAATTTGAGAACTTAAAAAATGTTTCATTTCTGTCTGAATCTGAAGGAAAATGTCAAAATTTCACCAACTAAACATAAAAAATAAAACGGTCTGCCACCACATTAACATTTTGGATTAACAGACAGACACGCTTTGTGATTTCTGTGCTGTTGATGTCTGCCGTTCTTTTACACCGCTCTATAGATTTCCACTCAAATTCACTCACATTATTTATCTAAGTTTTTCCTTCCACGTGATTTTCTCCAGTTGGAATATACAGTCATAATCAGTAAATCAGAAAATATGGTAGGATGAAGCTTGTTTGTTGGATTAAACATTTTTTGTCTCATTATTGGTCCATTATTGGTCATTATTGGTATTATAATCTTAAATTTAATGTTTTCATCAACTTTAAGACAGAAATCAGAAATAATGGCTTTGAAACATCCGTTTGCGTGAAATTAATCTAGATGATGTGTTTTTC
Organism: Gambusia affinis; assembly: GCF_019740435.1. Taxonomy (NCBI): domain Eukaryota; kingdom Metazoa; phylum Chordata; class Actinopteri; order Cyprinodontiformes; family Poeciliidae; genus Gambusia; species Gambusia affinis. The sequence continues at coordinate 781,415 of NC_057871.1, read as the reverse complement.
TTGTTGGCTGAAATGAACAAACTGCATAAACTTTTCAATAATGTTCAGATATATTGGACACACTTCATATTCACCCACAGTGAATATGAAGAATAATAAAAAATGATTCAGGAATAATGAGCGAAACGCTGCTTTTAACTTCCAGAGTGAGTCTCATTTATTAACCAACAAACATTTTACAGTGTACATTAAGGCTTTAGATTGTTTTATAAACCTGATTTAAATTTCTCACAATTAACTTCAGACATGACGTTTTTCACGTTTCACTCAGATGAATATAACCAAGGTGTTTGTGTGTAAAACTGTTTTTAAAATCTTTATTGCATTCATTTGCATATTAACTTGTATAAACATAGAAATGTTCACTGATTTTAAACTTAATAATGATCTAAAATAGAATTACAAAAATATTGACTTTATATTGTTCCACCTTTAACTTCTGAATTCTCACACTTCATGAACAAAGAATAGTTTCTCTACCTTTAACTTCAGCTAGACTCTCTTTACTCTCATCCTCTGGGTTTCTTTATGAGCCACCAAGCAAAATGCAATCAATATTATTCCAACAAAAGCAAAATAAAACTCCTGAAACCCGGAGTTAGTGAGATATCGCGGTATTTTAATCACCTAACGAGACTTCCTCCACGCGGGTTGGCATCCTGCTAATCTAAGCCTCTAAAATTTACAATTAGCAGGAAGGCGCACAGAAACAGTAACAGATTAACTGGTGAAATTATAAACGAACATCTTCCTGAGGAGTTTGGGTGAGTTTTCACATTTTACTGACCAGAAGAATAATAAAACGGGATTCAGCAATAATGACTGAAACGCTGCTATTAGCATCCTGATGGCGCCCGAGGCAAACAGGAACCCGGAAACAAACCCTTAAACATGGCGACATGTAAATATAATAAATTGTATTTGTAAAAAATTCAAAATTATAAAGCCACAAAAATAATGTTGGGAAACAAACAAGGGTTTGTTTCTGGGTTCCTGTTTGCTTCAGGCGCGATCAGGATGCTAATAGCAGCGTGGATGGACGGACGGACGGACCACATAACAAACGAGTCAAGGAAAACATTACCATGCTGGTCCGAATGAACAGTTCGTTACCGGCCCGGATGGACATTCAGCGGTTTGGTTCAGGAATGTTGGAAAAGGATGCAAATAAAACTTATTTAATCTAAAGAATTAAAAACTCAAGAGTCTAAAATCATGTTAGCAACATTTTGACACCACAGACTGGTGCTTCATGAAAAAGACAGTTTTATTGATTCAGTCATCAATACATGATATGAATCTCTCTGCTCATGTTTCCAATAAGGTTTAAAGGTTTCCAATGCAGACGTCAGGAAGTGGACGCCTTCTTCTCACAGACCCACTGCAGCAGCTGAAGGCACCACTCTTTGGTCCACGACCGGCCGCCTCTCACAGACAAACCGTTAAAAGCTGCACAGCTCTGGGTTCTGATGGGCCGGTGCCAAGATGTCTGCCGGGTCCAGAACCTGCAGAGGAAACTGGGGTCACTCAGGGCCAGCGCAGAGGAAAGCAGGTGGATTTAGCTGGTTCCGCTCCTACGTGACTCCTGGAGAACTTCCATCGGTCCACTTCCATCCGGATCCTCGGCTCTCTTCCTTCAACCCGATCCAAAACCTCAGCTGGGATCCGAGTTGATCCAGGAACTCCTGAGGACGTCAAACGTCTCGTTACTCCGCATTCAGAGACGAGGAGGGAAAGAAGCCGCTCACCATTTCCTCCTGGCTGTTGATGATCACCAGATCGGATCCGGTCAGTAAACACTGAGCTCTGCTGCTCTCCCAGCCGCTCATGGACGAAGACAGAAGGTAACAACTGCAGCCGAACCGCCTCCATCCTGCAGGGCAAAACACTGGCAGAGCACAGAGAGCAACACTTCATTCCTCAGGAACAGCTCGTTTTAAACTCATTGGAGGTTTTCCTAAAACCCAAAACAAAAACTTTAGTTTCCAGATGCTTTTCAACCACGTTAGTTAATTACTCTAAAACAATCAGTAAAAATCCTTCATGTTGTTTTAAATGCTGCAGTTCTGATCAACTTCCTGTTGAGTCCAGAATTCAGCCTCTGGTCTGTCTGTGAACAGAACCCTCACCAGAACCGCTCCTCGTCCGGTCCAGATCAAGTTCTGCTGCCTTCAGACGCGCGTCCAGCCGATCCCTCTGATTGGTCAGGTTCTGCTGCATCAGCAGCAGCTGGCTTCTCTCTGCTGTCTGATTGGCCAGCTGTCTGGTCAGCTGGCTGAAATCTCTCTGGTCTGAGAGAAAAACAGGAAGTGTGTTACCTCAGCTCTTCCTCGTCATCATCATCATCCTCACCCCAGGTGGAGACTCACACAGGAAGCCGACCGCCACCACCGACGTCAGCAGGAGGAAACTCAGCAGGCCCAGAAAAAGCGTGGCCACTTTAAAACACGACCTGGTTCTGGTTCTGGTTCTGGTTCTGGTTCTGGTTCTGGTTCTGGTTCCCCTTTCTGAGGTGGTTTCCTCCAGTTTGCCTCCTGCAGGAAGATCAGATTAATCGATTCATCGACAGTCAGCTGTAATGAAGCCAAAACTTTATAAACATTTTGGATTTAGCATAATAAAAAGTTTATCCATAAATCTGTTGCCCAGAACTCGTCCAGCAGCGATTTTATCTTCACCTGGTTCACAACCTGTAAGTCACTTATTAATCATCTTTTACTGGCAGATTATTAATCAATTAATCAATAATGTGAGTTTTCACATGATGATGATGGAAGTGATCAAACATCCACTAAACAAATACTGCTATTGAATTTTAAGGAGTAAATTTATTTTTATGTGTTTTTTATGTTTAGTTAATATCGTCTAAAATAGATTTACGTGGTTAAAGGAAAAATCTGCAGAATGTGACAATCCTTTGATCTGATCAAATGATCAGAATAAATGATAATCAGTAATATAATGGTTAGCTGCAGCGTGGCGTATGAATATAATTTTCTCTCTGAATCGAGTCGGAAGCGGCAGAATGAAACCGTCTGCTCTCACTTCCTCATTCTGTCGTTCAGAGAAAAGATTCACTTTAACTGTTTATACATTATTTATAACACAATATTGTATAAAGACAAACATAAAAATAAATCATGAAATGTGCAGCTACAGCTCAGAAAGTAAAGAAATAATCAACATTGAAACTCCAATAATCAATAATCCAATTGATAATATTTGATAGCGACCACAAGGACTGATTGTATAATAATAGAAAGTTGTGTGGAAGAACAAACTGTACCATCACTCGGTCAAGCTAAGTCTATTCCAGAATGTGGAGTAGTTTAATCAGAACCTGCAGACTGGATCTATAACACATAGATCTGTGTGTTATAGATCTATATTAGATGAGTTTCACTTCTTAACAGGAGAAACAAAAACGATTTGACTTTTTCACAATATTGTAATTAGTTTAGATGGATTTGTTTTCCATTAGTTCAAATTAAAAACCTTGATTTTGCTTATGCAAATTAGCATTCATAAACCATTGTGCCATAAAATTCATGGGTTTGCTGCTGGACGTGACGTTCAGGCGTACCGGTGCGTTCGGGTCGCTGCTGTTTGGATCCGTCCAGGTCCTCCAGGTTGACGTAAATGTTTTCTTCTGGCTCCATCAGCGCCGCTCCGTCCTTCAGACTGACCTGCTGGTCCGTTTCCAGAAAACATCTGACCGCTCGTCAAGCAGCAGCTGACCCACCAGGTTTCTGTTCCTTTCAATCTGGAACCACAAGCTGCAGATTCTGACATTTTCACTAAATTTATCATCACTTTGGTTCGGAGCAGATTCCAGGTTCAAGTTTGATCATTTTTCATTTTTTTATTTAACAAAACCTGTTTTACAGTCAGCGGGTGACAAAATTATTCATTTAAATTATTAGTCATCAATACATAAATAAGCAGTTAGCTATTAGCACTTTCACAATAAAGCTCACAGAAAACATTTAATCTTTTATAAATCAGACGCTGTCACCACATTCTAACTCCTGACTCTCCACCAGGGGGCGTGTCTGAGTGACGTGACGTAAACAGACAAAACGCGCCGTTGGAAACAAAGCGACTGCAGTATCACCGATAAACCCAAAGAGGGCAGCACTGAGACGGTTTTAGGCCAAATATAGTAGAATTAAACAAATTTATACAAAAATGTCAGAATACACACAGAAACATAAAAATAGATCAATTTAAACATTTTATGTGAAAAAAATAGTCTTGGGGTTTAAGAGCCCAAACCAGTTCAAATTACCAAGGAGACATTTTCTCCTTTGAGAGAAAACCTGACAGCAAGAACTGCAAGAAACAGTTTGTATCCATCCGTTTCTGAATCCACTGCTGGGATAGAAACTGAGCTTTCCAAACCTCCCAGGATTGTTGTCAGTAAACAGATTCTAACCTCTTTTTCCTGCATCTTTCTGAGCGTTTCTGCGCTGGAAGCTGATCGATGCTGAAACAGCCTGACCGATCGCTCATTTGTTTGCTGCAGAAACAACACAGAAAACAACAAGTCCGCAAAAAATACTTTAATTCATAAATTCAGTCTCAGTTCTTCACAAATTTCCTTCATTACTGACAAATATGAGAAACGTAGAAGCTGAAAGCAAATCTTCAGTGCAGATATTGGTGATTATTGGTCATTTGTTTCAAACACTTAAAAATGTTAAAGTCATTTAATTAAAAATTGAACCCGTTCCCTTTTCAAGGTAGAGTGACTTGTTCCTTTGATGTCCCTCAATGAGGACTTGGAGCTTTTTAATAACAAAAAAACTACAAAAACATTTTAGTTTCAGACATTTGGTATTTTCAGTATAAGATACAAAAAAATCATATTCCTTAATTAAACCATAAAATCTCTTTAGAATCATTAAAATCCTCATCCTGAGTCTTCAGCTTGAATCTCCAACCAGCATCATTTGAAGCAGGAACTCAGAAATAGTCCTAGTCAAAGTCTTGACAAGTCTAGTAAACATAGTCCAGCATTATGTGAGTGCGTGGAAAACTGAGAAACCTGGGAAAACTGGGATACAGAGAAATCCAGCCTGGAATCCGCTGGAGGAGCTTGTCAATCCAGTTAGATCTCCAGATGTTCCTGACTAACCAGAACAAACATCTGGCTGCCAGGTAGAGCGCTCCGGCTTTCAGGACGAGTTTCAGGAACCAGGAAAATCCGCCTCCGCCGCCTTTTCCATAGCTGCCTCCAGATCCATAACTGGATCTTATCCAGCAATCTTCATAATAATCTGCAGAAAGAAAATCAGAAAAAGTCAAATCTGCGCTGAGCCTCAGAAAAATATTCATCTGGTGTTTTATTGTCACATTAATACAATTAAAGTTAATCAAATTAATAAAACTTCACGAATTAGCTGTTTGTGCTTCCAAAAATGAAAAAACAGGAACAAAATGTATCTGAATTTCTCTCCTCACGTTCTCTAAAGTAAAGGATTAAAAAGTGTTTGCTTCTTCCTACTCCTTTTCAACTGGATTCAGCGCTTTAGCATCAGCTACCACTAAATACTGCGTCGGTGTAGCACTTTAGCATTAGCACAACTACGGTAATGTTTTAGTTAGCAGTAGCCACCACTGCATTCATTCATCTGTCCATGTATTGGTGGGCAAACTTCCACTAATCTGCTAATGCGGTAATAGCAGAGCTAACTTCCTCTACCCACAATGCAGTGCAGCAAATGACATTTATTCTCTACCAAGAACATTAAATATACTATTAGTTGTACTACATGTTGTGTCATAGTGAACGTAAGCATCAATTTAGCGCGCTAGCACTAACTTATGCTAAATATCAAGTTGGTAAAACTCTTTACCAAATATGTTGAAATAGTACTTTAATGTTAGCAGAGCTAATATTAATGACTAGCGGTTTTTGGCTAGCGCAGCTAGCTTTTTATAAAATGTGAAAACAGGTTGAGTGTTTACCTCGATACGGATCCGACCAGCTGGAGCGCCAGGAAAGTTCCCTCAGACGTTTTAGTTTCTTGCTGCTTTTCTTCTTCTTCTTCTTCTTCTTCTGCAGGGTGGTGTAACACATCAGGCTCCCGCTGCCGTCTGGGTTCGTGCTGGAGCAGAACCGGTCCAGGTCCAGCTGGCGACTGAAGGCCTGGGAGAAGAACCCGGTTGGATCGTTCTGCATCATGCTCAGCATCATCTGGACCGAAGGGTCCTGTGCGTCCTGGAGCATCTCTACGTCGTCATAGTAACCCATCTGAGTGAGGAGGGAGCTGAGGTCCAGCTGCGGGTTCTGCAGAAGTCGGATCAGTTGTGAGCTGACCTCATGAGTTCCGTCGGATCGGAACCCTCCAACATCAGCGTCGTCGTGCTCCGTGACGTAGACCTTGCCCACCAGCCGGGTCTTCACCTGGTAACTGATGATGATGCGGTCGCTGTTGGAGACGCCGTCCGCCCCGAGGTTCTCCCGGACGAACGCCGGCAGGTCGGCGGACTGCGGGTAGGACTGGGTGCTCAGGTTCCCGACCACGAAGTAAAGCAGCTGGAGGGAGAGGAGAGGGAGTGAACCCGACCTCTGAACCAGACCGGCTGCAGCATGTCAACTGTTTTTAATCTTTTATAATCAACCAAACTCTTTTTGTAAAAAGATTTTTAAATATTTGTCTGTTAGAAATGAAGTTTTTAAAGGGGAAGTATTAGGAAAGGTTTTGTGACTCCATTTGAGTCTCTACTGCTTCTAAAACGCTACACACTTAAAAAAAAAAACCTAAAACCCTAAAAAAATAAAACGGTTGTAAATTTATGTTTTTGGAGTCTAGAAAATGAGCCGTTTCAAAAACCTCCAGCTAATAATGTCACAAATCAACAGGCATTGCCACGTTACCTAGCAACCCCAGCAAAGCCCAGCCTGTTGCCTAGCAATGCCAGTGAAACCCAGCTGTTACCTAGCAACTCAAGTTGAGCTCCAGCACGAAGGGTCAGCTGGTTTTGCTGCTGTACAATGGCTGCTGGAAAACACAAGTGTTTTGTTGACTGAGCATCCAGAAACCCCTTGCTTCATTAGTGTTAATTGTGCAGGAGGCTCCACTTCTGCTTGTCATAAGGCTGTATGATTTGTGTGTCTGTTTGCAGCCATTTTTACATGTAAACACTGAGCTGGGGGGCGGGGCCAGCAGCAGTTGATTTGTATTTAAAGTGACAGAGACCCTAAAACAGCTCAAACAGGCAGAACTGAGCAGATTGAAATATCATCTAAAAATGATTTTGTCCAAAAGGGGTAATGAACATGTTTTGTAGATCTATCGTGACCTATGGGCTATTATGACATCTACTGATGTGAACGTTTCTGCTGCATTCAGAATAATGCTGAATAATTTCAGATTTATTTTCTTATTTATGTCTTTAGGTAGCAGTAGAAGGGACCCCTGGCCCGGTGCTGTGACTCTTCCTGTCTCTCTGCTGAGCTTTGCCTCTATTAGCAACATGCAGAGCTGCACCACATGTCGGATTCCAACCGTCACCCCGAGGACTGCTGGGAGGCCATATTTAGACGGATATAATATTTCATATGCTTTACATTCATGCTATTAATACTATCTGGCCCTTTGAAAGAGCTATGAGAACACCAGAAGGTTTTCTTTACAGGCCGGAGCTCATGGTGTAGCAATAAGCAAAGAACAGGGTCTAGAAAAAAAGGCAGTTTTCAACAATCATATCACAATTAAATATTTTCCTGAAACCATGCAGACGGACCAGTCCAAGTACGTCAGGGTTTTTACCAAAGTAGAGGAATTAAAGACGTTTCTGCTGCTGGTAACTTCCAGTTCCTGCTTTTAAAGATTTACTAAAAAAATCTGGAGATCAAATTCTGTCATTTTCAGTTCAAAGACTAGTTTCTTATTTTCAATCAGTGCAAACAGCAGATATAAACGACTACAGGGCCTGAACAGCAACCCTCTTCAGTCTGGATGCTGTTACTGAGTGAAGAAGACGTCTAACATTAACCTGAGATCAGCTGCAGTGGATCCCTGCAGACGTTATGGATGGAGAAGTTCGGAGCGCTGCTGACCTGCCTGCTGCTCTTGTTCTTCTTGGGTTTGTGGAGAACAGGCAGAAGTTCCTCCATGTTCCCAAACCTGTGGAATCCGTAAGCCCCGTTCTCCGGCTGACACCCCGACACCAGCTGAGAACCGGAGGGACAGGTTTACACGCCGCTTCGTTAGCAGGATGGCGGCAGAGCGGAGCGCTTCACCAACCTTCATGACGTCCCCAGAGTTGTCCGGTTCAAAGGTCACGCAGTGGTTGGAGAACCAAAACAGCAGCTGGAGGCCGTGGCGAGGAAAAGGACGGCCGAAGCCAGACGTGTCCAGGTGGTCCAGGGTGTGGATCTGCCACAGAACCATGGCGGCACCAACATGGACGCTAACGCTGAGGATTCCTGAGGAAAACATGAAAGGATGGCTTCATTAGAGAACAGGAACAATTCATTAAAACGGTTCCTCTTCACCTTCAGGCTGTCTGTCTGACCAAGAACAACCAACGGATTCAGCTGGAAAATATTAAACATTTAATTTTATCAAGGAGGCCAGTTTCATTTTCCCTTTTATACAAATATTGATGCAATCTGCTGTTTAGATATCAACAGAGACGATGTGAAAACGGAGCCGTCTGATCCATGTGCTAAACTTTCCAGCAGTCATTCTTTTAATTTAGCCAGTTTTCTTTAGACAAACCCAGAATTATTCATTGTGACTCAGGGAGGATCATTCCAGATGCCTCATTCATTGGCGATTCAAAATCCGTTTATTCATGTTGCCATGTTGGATCATCCAGCTGTGTCCACAATTCAAATATTAACTGTTTATTTGAGGCAAAGTTAAAATATCTGGACAGAACATGTAAAGACCCCACACTGGGATTTGAACCTAGAACCTTTTTGCATTGATGCATCAAAAACTTGAAAGCACTTCATCTCCTGTAAACATCATTCCTGTCATTTTGGCCAAAATAATTCTGCTTTACATTTGAAAATTGCCCCTATTATAATTATACTGTTATTTACTATTATTTGCTTGATAAAATATGTTTCCATAAAAATACGGTTTATTAAACTGTACTTTAATCACCAAGAACAAATTAACACGAAGACATGTAACCGTTAAAGATGAGAGCAGAGCCTTCTATTGGAGATTAAACAGACCGTTTTACCGTCTGTTTTCTGTCTGTCGTCAGATCTTCTCAAGTTTCCATCCTGCTTCCTTGTTGTCCAGCAGAGGGAACGCCCATGCAGCGCTCGACGTCAGATACGTGCTCGTTCACGTCGGTTCCAAACGCGCGTTCAAGTGTGACGGAGTCCCTGCTGCGTCAGTCACGCGCTTCCTCGCTCCCGATGCTCTCCTTTTCCCAACAACCAGAAGATAGATGTTTCGATTTCAGGTGAGATTTAACCTTGAGAATCAGTTCCGGTCCGGTTCTGGACGGGAAGTCTGGGGCCTTAAGAAAGTGTTGAGGGGGAATCTGGCCTGGTCGGTGTTTAAATGTCCTCCATTTCCTTTTGTTTGGTCCTCAATGCCACCTGCGGCCTGTGAAGCAGCGCGCTTTCCTGCGGGCTTCATGCGGAGCGACGGCATGCGTTCTCCGGTGCCATGGCCCAGGACGGACCAGTGGATTTTTGGGTCAGCCTGTGTTATAACGGGCCAGACTCTGAGAGTTGCTGTGACGCCGCTAGAAGGAGCTGGTTTCATAAAGTTTTCCGTCTCCGGTTCAAAGTGTGATGTAACGGCAGTGTTAGCTTAGAGGCTAACTGGTCCTGGAGGCTGTCAGGGGGTCCTGGACGGCTCCAGCAGGGTTTTATCCTGCTTTAGTAGTTATAAAAATCTAAACTTATACCGGCTACTTAGCCTCAGCTAAATCATTTAATATATGCTCCATGTCCTAACAGGTATGGAAACGACAGTCTTTCAGATCAGGACTCCGTTTAGATGTCAACAGCTTGTTCTTCAGGTTCAACACCTGAGTTATAAATCTGACTCACTGTGAGAGCTCTGCAGAACCTGCTGAGGTTCTGATTCAGACTTCAGTTCAGGTCTGTTGGTGCAGAAACATCTAGAACCTGCAGGATACGTGGTGTGGAGGTTTAAATCACAGCAAATGAAGTTCCTCCATTAATCTCAACAGGTTTCTGTCGGCAGCCATCAGAGGTACTGGTTTAATTCTGACTGGGGTAGTTGTTTAGACATTAACGTCTGACCCAAACCGGACAGCTGAGACAGTCATTCATCATTTGGTTTGATCAGGAACCAGAACACCAGTGTCTCCATCCGGCCAGTTTGAGCTCAGAAAGGAGATGGACTGAAGCTTCTTTCTGAATGACCGTTTTCTGGTTTTAAGAGGCAAAGATGAAACTGTTTGGACACAATCAGGGTAAAAATGTTGGGAGGCTTTCAAACATGACATTTCCTAGCATGGTGGTGGCAGCATCATGCTGAGGATCTGATGTGCTTCCAGCTGCTGGAGAAGCTGATGAACACTTGGACACAGTTTTGTTTTCCAACAGGAGACAAATCCCAAACACATCAGGACCGGGAAAATATCTTACTGAACGCATGAAACCTGGAATAATTGATCATACTGGCAAATCCTAATATGACCTAAAGAAGTATTATTGGTACTAATGTTAGTTTCAAACAAACATTAATGTCAGATAAAAGGTCGTCCAACCAGCGACTGGAAAAGTTCATGAATTTGTTTTTTCTTTAGTGCGTTTGTAGCAACAATTATTTTGTTCTGCTGCTTTATTTTAATATTTTTCATCAAAGTTAAGCTGCTGATGTAACAAACTGCTGCTGGTCTGAAGAATCGTAGATTTAAAAATGTGCTGCAATGTCGAGGCTCTGATAATAAAATGTTTAGTTTTATTTTTATATCATGAAAGTCAAAGTATTTGATGTTTCACCAGATTAATAATTTTATAAATTCTAATGTTTAATAAAAAATCTGAGTCATTTATAATTATATTCCATCATATTCAGCAGCTTTAATTACCTCCAGCTGAATGAAGCATAAATTGATCATTAGTGTATCAGTTATTGATTTGACATCGATCAGGAAGTGTGATGAATCTGAAAATAATTAAACAGTTTGTGCAACAGAAACTGTTACAGCAGTTTGAAAATGACTGATATTAAAGATTATATCAAATAATAATAGTAAATAATTAATAATGACAGATGACGGGTCGGTTCGGTCCAGGACCCGGCGCTGACTGAACAGCAGAACCACGGAGCCTGAAACATGAAATGTATTCATTTATTTGGCAGAAACATAAATTGATTTCTAAGCTAAAAGGCTTTTTTCATGTGTTATTTCTGGACAGTAAATTGTCCTGCTGAAAACAAACGATGCTGCGATGAATTCTGCTGGACGATAAATCCTCAGAGATTAAAGCAATAAACGATATTATGTATCATCTTTAAGTAACATAATAATAATGAAAGAACTCATTTTCAAAGATCAATAAACTTTAAATTCTAATAAATATTTAACACTGAAACATTTTTAAATGTCCAAAACAATAAATAAATAAATGAATAAAGTTTCTGTAAATAAAACCATCCTAAAAAAGTTTAAGTTGAGACTGAAAACTTTTATCATCCAGCAAAGAGGAAAACGATAAAAACTGTAAATCCTGCAAATGGAAATGATTGATCTCATTTTAATTTATTGTTTGTTTGATTAATTGCGACAGGTGTCCTGGTCGGTTTTAGATCATCGATAAGATCATATCCATGTCAGATTAATCTGCTGAACGTTTTGACCAGATTATTAAAGGATGAACGATAATCCAGGATCTTCTGCTTTCAGTCCCTGGATGACGACTGTACGCTGGAGGAAGAGGATGATGGGCTGATCGAGGAGGAAGATGAGATCGATCAGTTTAATGACGACACGTTTGGAGCCGGCGCCATCGGTGAGCAGTCGCCACTTTCTTCTTCTTCTTGTACTCTGGCGGTTCTGGGATGAACGCTGCTCTGTGTTTCCAGATGACGACTGGCAGGAGGAGCACAAGCGCCTGGCGGAGCTGGATGAGCGGGACGGGCTGGGCGCCGGGCGGCAGCCGGGGGGCGGAGACTCCTCCCCGAGCCCCGCCTCCTCCGCCGCCGCAGGTCGGCTCCCTCCGCTCTGCTTCTCCTCGTCTTCCTGTGGGCCGCCGGGTCAAGGTGGGTTTGGACCGCCGGCGTCTCTGAGAGCGGACCGCTCCGGGTTCTGATGCGTTCCCGTCTCTCTGTCTCTGCAGACGAGCGGTCGGGAGGCGGCGACCTGGCCGAGTCTCTGGCCCGCTTCATTCTGGACGCCGACCCGGCCATCGCCGGCGTCGGAGCGGCAGAGAGGCGCGGTCCGTCGGCCGGGCCGGTTCTGTCGGCCCCGCGGGGCCCGGACCAGCCCAGAGTCCTGCAGCAGCCCGCCTCCATCCCGCCCAAACACCAGCTGCCCCCCGGGCCCCCCGCCTCAGGTGAGCAGGTCACCTGGTGACGGGTCACTTCCTGTTTGGACGCTTTCTGAGCTGAGATGTTTGTCCCGCAGGCCTGCCCGCCTCCTCCGTGCTCAGCTACCAGCAGCAGCAGCACCTCCTGCGCAGAGGAGCCGCTCCCATGGGCCAGGTCCGTTCCTCGGTTTCCCGCACGCCGTCGCTCAGCCTGCAGAGGAAGTGGAGCAGAACCACCTGAAGCTGCGTTTCTGCCACAAATATGATGTTGTCTATATTCGGCTAACATCAAAAAAACACAATTTTATAATTACTGTGTTTCTATTTAATAAGAAACTCAATTAAAATCTCACATGAATGAGTTTATTCACAAGATAAAACATTAAGAAACAGGCTGCACCATCAACTTCCTGTCGTCTTTTTCATGGTTTCCGGCAGTAGCAACAGGTCTAACTTTCCCACTTCGTGTCCACAGATGAACTCTCACAGCATCTGGGACAACAGCATGGGCTTCGGGCCGGTCAGCGTCACGCCGGGACTCGTCACACACATGGAGGTGGGAGAAACGCCTTTCTCCTTCCAGAACCAGAACCGGCACTGAGCTCCATCTTCTGCTCCGTCCTCAGGACAGTCCACTGATGTCCATCATCAAGGAGGTGGGGCTTCCGAAGCGCCCTCCTCAGGGGAGGAACGACGAAGGTCACGACCTGTCGGAGAGGGCCCCGCCCCCTCGCTCCTCCTCTCCTGTGATTGGCTCTCCTCCAGTGAGGGCGGTGCCTATCGGGACGCCGCCCAAACACCCGATGAGCCTGAACCATCAGGTGAGCCGCAGCGCCGGACGCCGCGTCCAGACAGACGCTCAGCGTGTTCCTCTGAGTCTCCAGCTGTGTGTGTGTGTGTGTGTGTGTGTGTGTGTAGGTCCACCACCCCACGGCGGTCCACGTGCGCGCCCCGGTCCAGCACCGGTACCCCGCTCCGTTCCCTGAGCGCCTGTCCCCCAACACGCTGCTCAACATGGCCGTGAGTCGTCCCTCTGCTGCCTGCAATCGGTTCTGCTGTCGCCGTCCGGTTCTGGTCCTGATGTGGAGAACTGACCCGTTGTCTTGGTTCTGACCCGTTGCTTTTCCCTGCTCTGTTCAGAACTCTCCGTTGTGTCGCGGTCCGTTCCCTCCCAGAGTCGGCCCGGTTCTGTCTCAGCTCCAACGGGCTCAGCTGCTCAACTCCCAGGTCGGTACCACAGAATCCAACCAAACAGGTTTGTTCTGCAGGACTCCGGGTCCAGGACAGAACCAAGCACTGGTTCTGATCCAGCTTTCATGTCCAGTTCTACCACAGAACCCAATAAGAACCCGGTTTAAACGTTCTGACCCACAAACGCAGCTTGTTTCCTTTTCTGCTGTTAAATCCGGGATGATCCGTTCTGTGGTTCTGGTTCTGCTGTTTACTCAGCTCAGATTTTCAGGTTTCTCTGATTTCTTCTGGAACCGTTCAGCTTTTTGCTCTGAAGCGTCCAGAACCGGACCCTGGAGAACAACGGATCCGGACTAACTAACCTGTATCACAGGAAGTTCTGGTTTTGCTCGGTAGGAACAATAGAGTTCAGCCTGAAACCCGATTATTTTTCCCCTAATCACAAAGCAGAACTTATTCCAGAACATTTAGCTGGGTCGGGGGTTCTGTTCCTTCCTGGAGATTTCCTGGAAACAGTTTGGATTTGTCCTGGAGATTTCCTGGAAACAGTTTGGATTTGTCCTGGAGATTTCCTGGAAACAGTTTGGATTTGTCCTGGAGATTTCCTGGAAACAGTTTGGATTTGTCCTGGAGATTTCCTGGAAGTGGTTCTGCTGTTTCCTGGTCACTTATTGGTCACTTCCTGTTCGTCCCTCAGTGTTCTGGCTCCTGATTGGTCCGGTTTGTTTCCAGTTGGTTTGTTAGTAACTGCAGCTCTATGAAACGTTCCGCCTCCGTCCACCAGGTGGCAGGTTTTCCTCGCGGCGGCCCCGGCCCTCCCCTGCTAGCCGGCGCCGGGTTCAGGCCCTTCTTCGGGGGCCCCCCTCCTCCTCACGGCCACAGGATGGGCCCCCCGCCGCCCCACGGCCCCCCCAACCACACGCCGCCCATCAGGCACAACACGACGCACCTCCACCCTCAGCACCGCCGCATGCTGACGCAGCGCATGCAGAGCCGCGGCGGGTGAGCGCACGCTAGCTTCCTTAGCCTCATTAGCTGCATTAGAAGCTGCCGTTCTCAGACTCACCTGTTCGTTCTGCAGCGACCGGGTCAGAACCGGGCTGGACCGCCGCAGCCGGGACCCGTACAGCAACCTGATGAGCCAGAAGGAGAAGGAGTGGGTGACCAAGATCCAGATGATGCAGCTGCAGAGCACCGACCCGTACCTGGACGACTACTACTACCAGGTAGAACCGCCCTGATCGCCGGGTCACATGACCTGTAAAAACTGAAATAACCTGACGGTTCTGATGGCACCAGTAGGTAATCTGTCACCAGAAGGTTCTGGTTCTGCTCCACTTTGGGTTAGTCCAGACTGTTGTTGTTCAACAGCAGCGTGAAGGTCGTGACCCTTCAGTGCGTGCTGCAGTGGACTGACGGGCGTCTCTCTGTCTCCCTGCAGAACTACTATGAGAAGATGGAGAAGCGTCAGGAGAAGGAGCAAGACAGCAGCAGGAAGGAGCACGCCACCAAGCTCATCACTCCGCAGGTGGCCAAGGTGGAGCACACCTACCGGCCAGGTGAGGACCGGCGGGGACCCTCCTGTCCCCTGTCCTCCGGGTCTCCTGACGTCCTGCGTTTCCTCTGCAGTTCAGTTTGCAGGATCTCTGGGGAAGCTGACGGTGTCCAGCGTCAACAACCCGAGGAAGATGATCGACGCCGTGGTAACGACCCGCTCCGACGACGAGGTCGGTCCAAACGTCTGTCCAGGTGAAGACGTCCTTCAGCCGTGGCCTGTCCTGAGTCCTTCTGTCTGTCCTCCTGCAGGAGAAGAGGGAGAAGCAGGTGTGGAACAAGAGGCGCCAAGTGCTGTACACCGTGGAGAAGGTAGGGGGCGCTGCGGCCGGCTGCAGCTCAGCTCCTTATCGCTTCCTGTAGCGTTTTTCCTTCACGTTGCAACAACTTTCTGTATTAATCATGTTAACTTTTACAGTCAGATTCTTTTTGTTTAAGTTCATTTAGTTTGAACCAAATGCAGCTTGATCAGTGAGAATCAATAAGGAATCAATAAGTTCTGATCGGCTCCCGTCCCTCCAGATGTTCAGTTTGCTGCTGGAGGTCCAGGACTTTGAGAAACGCTTCGTCCAAACGCCAGAGGAGGACAGAGACGCTCTGCTGGAGCAACACAGGAGCAACACGGAGCAACTGAGCAACTCGCTGCAGGACGGGGACTGGGAGGACAGGTGGGACTGGGAGGACTGGTGGGACTGGGAGGGCTGGTGGGACTGGTGGGACTGGGAGGACTGGTTGGACTGGTGTGACATGTTTGTTCGATCTGTTTTCTGTTCTGTTTTATTAAAACATTCTTTACAAATCAGTTTGATTTGTATTTAATCTTCACAGTAATTGTTTAATCAGATTTTAAAATCAATAAATATTTATTGATACTTTAATTAAATTAACAGCAGAGAAAATAGTCAAACTAATCTAATCACAACAGACGAGGTTTTATTTTACCATCATTAATTGGAATTTATTGTGACAATAAATAAATAGATGATTTTATGAACTGTGTGTGTGTGTGTGTGTGTGCGCCTCAGGGTGAGCGATGAGCAGTGTGTGATGATCATGTCGGTGCGGAAAGGGAAGCGGCTCGTCGCCAGGCTCCTCCCCTTCCTGCCTGCGGCGCAGGCTGCTGCCGTTGTCATGGTGATCGCACGCAACCTCCCCGCCTTGGCGAAGAAGGACAAGCAGGACCAGGTAGCCATCTTTGTTTCCCTCCATCAGAAAACCTGCAGCTCAGACAGAGAAAATATCTTTAACCAAAAGTTTAGTGTATCTTTAAAAACAATTTTTTTCTTCTTGGTTCCTTTGTAAAATAGTTTTTAAATAAATAAAAGCTGCTTGTTGCCCTTGCAGGCGTTGTGCTGCCTGGTGGAGCCGGTCTCTGCAGTCATCCAGTCTCTGTCCAGCTCCGCCCTCACAGACCTGCTGCAGGAGCTGCAGGGCGGCGAGGGCCAGCTGGCCGCCGTGCTGCAGAACAAGGTAACGCATCACGGCTCAGACGCCAGGCTGGCGACGGGCACTACGGGAAACGCTCTTCTGTTAAAATACAGCAGCAGCCTCTGTTAGTGGGAGGAAACCAGTCGGATCTCTGATGGATGGTGGAGCCGATTGCTAGTTCAACATGTTGTATATGAAGTAAAAGTCCTTTGATACGTAAAAATAAGAAATGACCGTGAGAAAAAAACTGTACAAATTACAAATTGTACATCTGAATTACATATTTTTCACCTGTGCAAGGCATGCTGGGTAGATTATATTGAACTCCAGTCTTTGATAAAAACACAAATCGAGGCAGACATTACGAGAGTCGCTTCAAAGTTTTCAGGAACCGTTTTGCACGAGATTCCTTCTAAAACAAACACAACCTACTGTTTACTGCGTTAGCTAGATGTTACTGCTAATACTGCTAGCACACTGTTAATGGTGCTAGCACACTGCTAATGATGCTAGCACGCTGTTAATGATGCTAGCATGCTGCTAATAGTGCTAACACGCTGTTAATGATGCTGCTAATGATGCTAGCACGTTGCTATTGATGCTAGCACGTTGCTAATGATGCTAGCATGCTGCTAATGATGCTAGCACGTTGATAGTGATGCTAGCACGCTGTTAATGATGCTAGCATGCTGCTAATAGTGCTAACATGCTGTTAATGATGCTGCTAATGATGCTAGCACATTGCTAATGGTGCTAGCACACTGCTAATGATGCTAGCACGCTGTTAATGATGCTAGCATGCTGCTAATAGTGCTAACACGCTGTTAATGATGCTGCTAATGATGCTAGCACGTTGCTATTGATGCTAGCACGTTGCTAATGATGCTAGCATGCTGCTAATGATGCTAGCACGTTGATAGTGATGCTAGCACGCTGTTAATGATGCTAGCATGCTGCTAATAGTGCTAACACGCTGTTAATGATGCTGCTAATGATGCTAGCACGTTGCTATTGATGCTAGCACGTTGCTAATGATGCTAGCATGCTGCTAATGATGCTAGCACGTTGATAGTGATGCTAGCACACTGCTAATGATGCTAGCACGCTGTTAATGATGCTAGCATGCTGCTAATAGTGCTAACATGCTGTTAATGATGCTGCTAATGATGCTAGCACACTGCTAATGATGCTAGCACGCTGTTAATGATGCTAGCATGCTGCTAATGATGCTAGCATGCTGCTAATGATGCTAGCACACTGTTAATGATGCTAGCACGCTGCTAATGATGCTAGCATGCTGCTAATAGTGCTAGCACGCTGTTAATGATGCTGCTAATGATGCTAGCACATTGCTAATGATGCTAGCACGCTGCTAATGATGCTAGCACGCTGCTAATGATGCTAGCACCTTTAGCAGTATCTAGCGCCATTAGCAGAAGCTATCTTCATTAGCAGGAACAAACATATTCAAAACTAAGTGGAAGATAATAATGGATGTTTAAAGTCACAGTAATTCATCTCTAAGTCTTTGTAACAAACGTCACTAAAAGGTTTGAGGAAATGTTTTCCTCCTGATGCTAACCATAAACAGCTTCAGTTTCAAACTGGAGACAACATGGCGGCGCCGTTGTGACTCAGGCTACATATTCTCTCGCTCTGGTTCCTGGCTGCAGTTCGGCGTGACGCTGCTGTTTCTGATCCTGAGTGAAGGAGAGCGCATGCAGAGCTCCGACCCAAACTGTCAGCTCATGGACGACAATCGATGGTGAGTCTGCGCTGACGGTTCGTCCTGCTTCCTGCCTCTTCATCGTCCTCATCATCCTCCGTGTCTCTCCAGGACTGAGTTGGTGTTCTCGGTGACCAGGGAGCTGCTCGGCGTCCCGTCTTCATCGCTGGCTCCGCCCCTCTTCACGCCTCCCAACCTGCTGTCTCTGTTCTCGCGCTACGTGGATCGGCAGAGGCTGGAGCTGCTGCAGGACAAGCTACAGTGAGTCTTCCTCAGCGCTCTTCATCAGCACTCAGACAAACATGGTGCTGAATGTAAATCTGTTTGTTTTCCAGGATCTCTGCTTCATCCAGGTAGAAGTTACTACATCATCATCATCATCATCGTCAACATGGCCCCTCCCCAGTCAATGCAGAACTTCTGTGTGTGTGTGTCAGGGTGTGTGTGTGTGTGTCAGAGTGTGTGTGTGTGTGTCAGGATGTGTGTGTGTGTGTGTCAGGGTGTGTGTGCGCTCTGGAGGCGAATCCGTCTGGATCATTTTAAAGCAGAAGAATCTCTAGTCACATCTTGTTTTTCTGTGTTTAGTCTGATTCTTTCTGTGTGTGTGTGTGTGTGTGTGTGTGTGTGTGTGTGTGTGTGCGCGCGCTGTGAACCAACCTGAATGATGACAAAAATTAAATCTGCATTTTTAAATATCTTGTTTACAATTATGCCTGTGATAAAATTAAAAGTATTTCTATTATATAGAAAGTGTTTCTGTTCTGCTTCCTGTTTGTCTCATTATTGGTGATTTGGTTGCCATGGTAACGACAACAGAATACGGGAGAATCGATGATGGGGACAAGTTCAGGCTGCTCTCCAAGCCGTGATGCAGGAATTAATGCAAAAGGAGCCCAGAATTAAAAAGTTTTAGTTTTATTGGTCTGATCATTTAATATTTATCCAATAAAACTGTTGGGTTTTCACAAGCTGTTTGTCAGAATCATTAAATAATCAGAAGGTTTACCTCTGAGTTGATTTAGAAGGAAAATAAAAAGGCTTGCAGTCACATGACATTGTTTTTAATCTGACTGATGGAAACCCAATAATTTAACATTTTGACACCAGAATCAACTTTACTGGCTAAGATCATGAGCACAAGTTAAAAATATTTCTGTGTTGAATATTAGGTCTGACAGTAGGAACACAAAATATTACATTCGTAGAGTAAAATGTCTGTTGGATCTAAACTAAACATACATAGAAACGGTTGAAATTCACACCTGAAGGGTCTCAGTTTGATTTTCAGGTCATTTGTTCCTCCATCCATTTTCTTACACCCTTCTTCCCTAATGGGGTCGGGAGGGTTGCTGGTTCCTCTCCAGCTGCGTTCTGGGTGAGAGGCGGGGTCACGGGGTCACCCTGGACAGGTCACCAGTCTGTCACAGGGCAACACAGAGACACACAACCATTCACACACACACTCACACCTAGGGAGAATTTAGAGACCAATTAACCTGACAGTCATGTTTTTGGACTGTGAGAGGAAGCCGGAGAACCTGGAGAGAACCCACCATGCACAGGGAGAACATGCAAACTCCATGCAGAAAGACCCCGGGATGGGAATCGAACCCAGGACCTTCTTGCTGCAAGGCAACAGCTCTACCAACTGCACCACTGTGCAGCCCAGGTAATTTGTTCCTCCAGAAAATTTTTCAGACCAGAAACAAATTAAAAATACTGCCGCCCGAACAGGGACTTGAACCCTGGACCCTCAGATTAAAAGTCTGATGCTCTACCGACTGAGCTATCCGGGCTCTGAGCGAGGAGGCCTGAAAGACTGAATTCATTCCTCCAAACATGGCGGCTGATGGACTGATGTTGATTTTTCTGCGTGTTTTCAGGATTTCTAGAGAAAAAGGAAAAGCTTCATTCGAATGTGATGCTGGATTACATTTATAATGACGTTGTTTATTATAAATTAAACATTTTAGTTAATCCAATGTAAACGTCACATTATTGCCTATTTAGTGACAATGAGGAAGAGAGTGTATCCCAGATATAGTTTTAGGAGGTCAGAGGTCAGTCATTAGGGTAACATTGTGGAGGCAGTCTGAGCCGGTGAAGTTGGGTGTGTTTTGCCACACGGTCTCATATGAAAATATGGAAGAAAAAATAAATTAGCACAACAAAGCAAGAGTTTGATTCGCTCGACGGATGGTGCATCAAAGGTAAAAACAAAAAGAAGAAGAAGAAGAAGCGTCCCGGCGAGAAAACAGTTTACTTTTCCGCTTAAACGGGAAAGATAAATCATAATCGTGGCAGTTGCCGTATTTAATCTGCGAAAGTGTTCGTAGTTCGTAGAGGCATAACATGTTTTACTCTGAGCTCCGGCAGGGAGCGGCATGAAAACCGTTAAACCCGGAACACTTCGGTTAAGAACCGAAATGTTCCGGGGTGCAACAGGTGGCTCCGTGGCGCAATGGATAGCGCATTGGACTTCTAGTCAAGCACTTGAGAGGTGATTCAAAGGTTGTGGGTTCGAGTCCCACCGGAGTCGCATTTTATTTTCTAGACAATCCCATAAATATATTTTCAGAAGTTACAGACTTGGTTTTATCTGAGTTCAGTTACGCTGACAACAATACACGAACACCAAAGTCAACTTTTATCAAACCGAACATTGAAACGTGTTGCTTCTATCAGCCACTAGAGGGAGACTGTTCATCGTTTAAATCAAAGGCAGTTCTGATACCGAGGAAGCTGCGGCTGGCTGCAGCCATTCCCAACACAAAGGGAGGAAGCAGCCGTGAGTCCGACCCCTGTTGCCACGGAAACGACAAGGTCGTCGGGCAGACCTTCATCCCTCTCGTTCCTTTGTCCACTTTTCCCCCGTCGATTAAAAAACTCTGAGATCCAAAGCTTACGACGATGAAGTTGATGAGGATGATGAAGAGGATCATCATCATCATCATCATCATCATCATCATCATCATCATCATCATCATCATCATCAGGACTGAATGCTTTTTATAGACTCTATAAGAAGGAGTATCTCCTGTTTAATGAAATATTTTACCTGCTGCAGCTGCTGGCGTCTGATTGGTTAATCTGCTCAACATCTGTACATGAGTCAGTGACCTTTGACCCATTTACAGTCAGTCAAATTAAACAAATTTGCTTTAACTACAATCATTCAAAATTATTTAAAATAAAACGTTTTATAACTAATATAGGAATTTTTTTCTATCATTTAAGTAAAAAACTTTAATCTTGTTTTTAGTTATAATACATTTGTTCTTCAATAGATAAAGTGAATTATTTTTAATCTATTAGTTTAATATTTTATGTAAATATTCTGAATAAATTGTATAAAAACCTGAAGGAAACTTTTTTTAAATTGCATTTATATTTGAAAATTGTCAATTCTTTACTATTTTTGGTCAAGTTGTAGAGCTGACCTCTGACCTACAGGATGACCTGCTCAACACTGCAGGTCAGAGGTCACCAGTTCATCACAGACAAATCTGTCGTAAAACTTATATAAATAGAACTTCAATTAGTGCTTTCTAAAATGTTTTTTTAATTTATTACATATTTCCAGTGGTGGAAGGGGCGCCGCTTGTAACGTTACACCTAAAATATTTACAACAATTTGGTTTATTTATCCTGTCAGAGAAAAAATTTGTTAATTTTCAGTCATGTTTTAAATATTTTATTCCTACATTTATAAATGTCAGAGTTCAAACTAAATATCTAATTGAAAAGCTAAATATTTAGTTTGTAGCCTAATGTTTAGCTTGAGTTAAATATTTATTATTAAATATTTAGAATTTGAAATTAAATAGTTAATTATTTTCTATATCAAAATAAAAGCTGGGTTTTGCAGATTTCTAAACAAACTTTGCTGCAAATTAAATATTTAGTTTGGGCCTCTGACATTAATAACCGTTTGAATAAAATGACTGAAGAATGAACAACCAGTTTTTCTTCATGAAGGACTTAAAAAAACAAACTGTTGCTGTTCATTTTTTACAGTGTAGCTTTACGAACAGCGCCCCCTGGGGTCAGGGCATCGGGGTTAATTGAAACTAGCCCCTCCTGCTCTTCCTCTCTGCAGGTGCGACTCAGGCAACCTGAACGGGCAGCAGGTCAGAGGTCCGTTTCAGGCCATGAGTCCACGCCGTCCAGTCGGTGGTGGCGTCACGGCCCGGTGGGCGGAGCAACATGGGGAGGCGGGGCAGCAGGAGGCAGGGAGGTAGGTTCATCTGCAAGTGGGCGTGTCTACAGCGCAGGCTCCGATTGGCTGATGGCAGCAGAAACGTGACAGAAATCACTGGAATCAGCTGCAGATCGACCCTTTGAATGTCTGACTGAGTTAACCACCATTTTTATTTCCGTCTTTAGATCCTTGTGTAAGTGACACATTATTCCAGGAATATAAAAATCTTTTCTTTTTAAAACAATGACAAAACATCAACATTTAACCCTCCATCCTGACAAACATAAAAATCGCTACTTTTAGTCATTAGTGTGATTTTTATTGACGCTCTTATTTTGAAATCTAACCAGAAGTTTTCTAAGAGGAGAAGTTATGGAGGCCTAATATAATCTGTCCTCTGTTGGTTTGTCTACGTTTTACAGCCATGCCAGGAAAAATCAATCAATAAATAAAAGTAAAGTCACATTATTATGATATTACAACTTTATTCCTGTATGACTTTATCTCTCATAATTTAGTTTTTCTTTATTTCTGATCAAAGCTGCTCAAAGTAAATAAATAAATGAAAGTTTGTTCATTTCATCCAATCAGGTCCAATCGTGTTGCGCTTCATTTTGCTCATCCAATCAGGTGCTGCTGTTGAGAAACGCCCACTTCGACTGCGGACACGCCCACTTCGTGCTCATTGGCTGAAATAAAATCTTTACATCCTGATGATGTCATAGTGACTTTATTCTGAGGCAGAACAATGAGGCATTCTGGGTAAATCTGAGGTTCTTCAGGACAAACAACAACAGACTCCATGAGACATGAAAGGATAAATTATTCTTCCAGTTAGTCTGTTCTGGTTCTGTTAAATAATCTGCATATTTTGCTCCGTCGGAGCGTTTTACATTCCACAGAGTCTAAAGGTTTCCCTGGAGGTCCACCGGGTTCGGGTCGGGTCGGGGTTCTGCTGACGTCTGACTGATTGAGCGTCGCTCTTTGGGTCGAATCCTTAAAGGAGGAAAAATCCGGCCGGCGTTCCCGCTGCTCCCGGGTTTCCTGTCAGAGCGGGGCCCCGCCGCCGCCGCCCGGCCGGCCGCACGTCCATCAGCGGCCGGCGCCGGGTTATCTAGGAGACAGGGGCGCGGCCGTGGGGAAGTGGGCGGAGTCTCGGGGCGAGCCGCAGGGGGAGGGGGGCGTCAGGCGGCGGGGGCTGCCCACCAGGTCGCCGTTATGCAGCTTCCACAGCAGCTCCTCGTTCTCCATGGACAGACGCTTGTTGACCTTTGACTCCTTCTGCAGGGTCTGCTGCAGGATGGCCTGCTCTGTGGACAGCTGCCTGCAGGGGGCGACAGAGAGCAGAACCGGGTCAGACTGCAGAACCGGGTCAGACTTTAGCTCCAAACTAAATATTCACCTAGAAAGCTAAAGACCAACATGAAGAATTACTAAACTAATATTTAGGTAGTAAACTGACTGAATATTCAGATTGGAGTTAAACATTCATTATTATTACTATGTAATTACTATTTAAACATAGTTTAGTAACAGCAGCTGCATCCTGCAGGAGCTTCGGTTCAGTTTTCATGTTCGCCTCAAGATAACCTCCTCTGGTTCAGCAGCTAGTTCTCCTGGAAGATACTGCCTGCTCTGAACTAACCCTGCTTACCATCTTCTCCCGCTGCTTTTTCTGGTTGTGCAGCTTTTTTTTTTTCACTTTTTCCTTCCACCTAACTTTCCATAGATATACTTGAACAGCCAGCTTCTTCCACAGTGACCTCATCTCCCTGGGGGGTCAGTGACCGTCTGCTGGCGGTCAGTTCCTGACCGGTCCTGATGCGTCTGTCCTGAAACGTCTCGTTCTCCCTCATAACGGCCTGAGATGAAAACAGAACCCTCCTCTTCCTCACAAACACAGCGATGATGACAACGCTGAGCTGAGGCTCTTACTTTGAAAGAGCCGCGTGTTTGTCCATCCTGGCCTTGTAGTCCTCGTTCTCCTGCTGCACCTTATTCAGACACTCCTCCAGCCGGACGTTCGTCTCCACCTGCAAACACAGTGGAGGTTACAGGTAAAGGTCACAGCTGGAGGTCACAGGTAAAGGTCAGAGGTCACCCAGCTCACCAGCTTGTCCATCTCCATCAGCTTCTTCTCCTTCTGGTGCAGCTGCTGGTTCTTGATCTCCAGCACCACCTTGAGGCTGTCCAGCTCCTGCTCCAGGTACAGCGTGTGGGAATCCTTCTGGACACAGACCAGCAGGGGGCGCCAGAGTTCAACTCAGACAACTTGGATGATCATCTTCTAGATTTTTACTGAATTTAAAAGTTAATTTTGGTGTTTAAACATGAAATCTGGATAATTATCCAGAGTCTGGAAACAAAAGCATGTTCAGAAAACGGGAACACTGACTGCTTCATTGGTTTTTTACAACAAAAAAAAAGCAACAAGAAAATTTTGATGTGAAAATATTGAAATTTTGATCAAAGAAAAAAAGTTTTCAGGCTTTAAAGCTTCTTAAAATAATTTTTAACATGTTTCACATTGATGTAAATAAACCGAGTTTATTTGACTAAATAACATTCAAGACAACTTTTATCATTAAGTTATAGACTGGAGAGCAGGGGGGTGTCCAACGGGCGGTCCGGGGGCCATCTGTGGCCCTTGAACTGATTCTGTGCGGCCCCAACTGCATTTTATTCAAGAATACAAATTCTTTGGCTATCAGGGGAAAATAGTTAGTATGACAGAAAATTTTAATAAATCTCGTTTATCCAGAAACTTTGATAAACGTTTTTTAAATTTTAGATCAGTAATTAATAACAGAAATGGTTATGATGGGCCAGATTTGGCCCGCGGGCCTCGAGTTTGACACGCGTCTTAAAGGATCAGATTCTGGTTCTGAAGCTTTCGGCTGATTTCATCTATAAAAAACTCATTTGAATTTTTTATTCTGGTTTAAAGTTGAAAGAAAAATTCCTGAATATTTTTGCTGTGAACAAAGACAGCGCCACCTGCTGACACCAGCTGGAGAGAACCGCTCAATAACCCCATGAGCCCTAAACCTCCTTCACATCAGCAGTTCTGACCCGGATCCGGGTTCTGTGGTTTCAACGCTGTTTACCAGGCTTTTGTCGCTCAGGATTCGCTGCCACTTCTCTTCTTCTGCTCTCAGTTTCTCACTCAGATCCTCGTTTTCAGCCGACAGCAGCAAGATTTTCTCCTGCAGGACAAACAGACAGGATGGGGCGTTGGTTCTGATCCGCCTCTCTGACCCAAACGGTTCTGCTGGTTCTGTCCTCAACACTCCAGATTTTATTTTTTGGATATCTCAGTCATGGTTCTCTGCTAACCATGCTAATTCTCATTAGTCCAAATCCGTGCTAGCCATGCTAATCCAAGCTAACTATGATAATCCATGCTAATTCACACTAATCCATGCTAATCTCTAACATAAAACATGGATGGATGTGGAACTGAGGATTTGTTTTTTGAATGTTGTCAATGCTCTTATTTTGGAGGAACAACACAGGAAACAGTTGGTGTGGCTCTTACAGCGAGCGACGTTTCAGTTTCCGTCAGAGTTTTCTGCAGATCCTCCAACTCAGTCACCTGGACTCTCCTCAGCTCTGAAACAGGAAGTAAAACAACTTTTAGCTTTCAGGAGGGAGACACCCGACACACACACACACACGCACACACACACACACACACACACACACACCTTGTATAGAAGTGTCGTACTGCTGTTTAACCGCCTCTATCTTCTGGCTGTGACTCTCTTCCTGTTTCCTCCTCTCTACTTCCTGTCGGCTCCTCAGCTCCTCCACCTGAGCAAAACAACCAACATGGCGGCGTTAGCGTCCTGCCGCGGTGTTAGCGGTTAGCTGGTTGCGTTGCGTTCTCACCTGCTGCTCCATCAGCAGACGATATTTATCGGCCTCCTCCTGGTACAGCTGGTGCACTTTGTCCCACTCTGCCTGGTAGAAACTTTTTAACCTGCAACACAAAGAAAGATGAAGGTTCTGGTTCTGGTTCTGGTTCTCCTCCCAGCCACCAGGGGGCAGCAGCTGCATGTTCAGCCTCATTTCCAGAAAGCCAACATATCTTGTAGCTATCTCATATTTATGAAGTCTTTAATATGTTTTAAAATGAGTAAAATATATAAAATAAACTTCAATACTAACTGGTTGGTGTTTTTGCTGTAAAAAAAATGGCTCAACACTCAACATCTGGATTTTATACAGATTTTTGTATCTATACAAAAACTAAGGATTTCTGTTTAAAGTTTAATTCAAGTCAACTTCTGTAATTTAACTGTAGCAAATTAAAGTGTAATTTGTTTTATTTTTGGAGCGTCTAAACGGTTAGGAATCAGGTTACTGGAGTTTGATAAACATGGACCCCCAAACAGCCGGGGCCCCAAACAGCCGGGGCCCCAAACAGCCGGGGCCCCAAACAGCCGGGGCCCCAAACAGCCGGGGCCCCAAACAGCCGGGGCCCCAAACAGCCGGGGCCGGCTCTGGCGCTGCAGGGTTTCAGGTTCCTCCACATCTTCAGACGTTCCCTTCATAAATCTGCAAGTTTCTCATGTTGAACGAAGCTCAGTGGTTGAACTTTGACCCTGGCGTTTCCAGGTGAGTCCGGCTCGATTCTCACCTGTTCTCCAGCTGAACCAGCTCCTCCTGGTGCTGCTCCTCCGCCCTCCTCAGCGTCTCCTCCAGGTTCGACCGCACCTCCTGACTGTCCGCCTGCAGGCTCTGACAGCGCTGCGCCGACGCCGCTGCACGGGAACAGAAAGCGGGTTACCATGGCAACGGCAGGTTCGAATGGAATCGGCTGTTTTTTTTGGGAACAACACGGAGCTGCTGACATTCCAGGGAGATTTTTCCCTACAGCCGGGAACATCTGGCTCTGAGGTACGCAGGCCCGCCGGTTCTGATCCGTCTGCAGCAACAGGACCAGAACCGCAACATTTGATATTTTCCGTTAAGACGCTCTTCATCTGTGGTTCTGTGCTGACGTGGCTCAGTCAGAACCGGGTCAGAACCGGTGGACGACCGGTGCACCAAACACATCAATGATGTAAACACCAAAACACAAAAATCCAAACAAACAAAAACTGAGGCGAGCACAGAAAATAGAAACCAAAACAGCAGCTCCGAGTAAGAAACGCTACAAACTCGCTCCACTAAATGTTATTCCTCCAAACCACCAGGGGGAGACAAACACCACCATCTGGGACCAGAACCTCAGGAAAAACAGAATGAAGGAAGAAGCAGGAAGAAAGAAAAGGTTTCATGTCTTTTATAATATTATTGAACAGCAGAATAAACACGTAATTTCACCAACAGAAGACTCCCCCTAGTGGTCTGGAGGACTTCTGCTTTGTGAAGCGAGTTGTCACCGTTTTGTTATTCGAAGCTTTATTCCTTTTGTTTCCATTTCCTGTCTGCAGCGTTTTTTTTTGGAGTTCTTTGTGTTTCGTTGCAGAAATATTCACACTTTCAAACCTCCTCAGATTTTTCTTATACATGGTGGTGGCAGCATCATGCTACGGGCAAGAGACTGGGACATCCACCTGAACATTCGCCAGAGACGCTGCAGTTAAAGCTAAAGAAACCAGGAAAAATCGTTCGTAAACCCGGGAAAATTCACAGGTTTAGGAAAAGCAGCGATGCCTGCTGGGAGAAAATCCATCTGTTGCCATGGCGATGCTCTTATTCCTGACCCGGTCGGTTATTTCTGCTGCCTGCTTCTGTCTGACCCAGTTTCCCACATCGTTTCAGTTTGGGTCCACTGGTTTTCCTGAAGGATTTCTGCAGCAGATCCTCTTCATCACAGATCAGTCTTAAATATTTTATTTCCTTTTTCAGTTTTCTTCTTAAATTAATAAATTGGGTTTTGTTCTTCAGAATGATTAGATCATCAAATCTGGATTTTTGCACCAAAGAAAAATAATTAAACTTATTTTTGTTGGTTGTGTTTAAATATCATATTTAAAGTGTTGATTCCAGTTTGCTTTAAAAACCAGAAGTAAACTTCTAAATTATTTAATCTACCAAAGGAGAAAATAGAGAATAAACACTTTTCAATAAAATGTGTCACTTTGTATTTAATATCACATTTGGCTGCTGCTTTTATTAAAAATAACTGACTAAATAAATTATTTGCATTGTTATATTTTTCTAAATCTTCTGATCAGGAAATCCATATGGGCTCTTTCAAAATAAAAGCATGTGCTGCGTTTAGCAGGTTTTCTGCCCTGATGTGCTGAAGATGTTCATCATGACTCCATGTTTGCAGGTTGCAGCCTGCATGCAGCTCCAACAACACCACTCTCACAGCCGTTGCCCTGCAGGCGTTTCACATGCAAATAGGGGGTTAGACGGAGCACGCTGCAGTAGACAAGCTCTTACCCAGGTCCGCTCTGAGCTTTTCCAGCTCCGACGACAGATCCTTCTTCTTCTTCAAGGTTTCCTCTCGCTGCAGAGAAAACAGAGGAGAGCCGGTAAGCAACCAGAGAAACTCTGGACGTTTGCAGCTCATCAGCCAACAAAGAGATTTCATTTTATTCTAGTTACAGGAAAAATGTGTTTAAACTTTATTTACCATTTTAGTCGCCTGAAGGCAGGCTGCACAATAATGCTGTACTTACAAATCCTAAACACAATATTATTTATTAGAAGACTTCTTGTGGCAAAATAAAAAAATATATGAAAAAAACAGTTTGACAGAAAATCTAATTTTAACTCCATGATTCACTAGAAAACATTATTTGGGGAATGTGAACACATGAAGAGATCAGACTGTTGATCATCTTCTTCATTTTAACCGTTCGGTGAAGTTGCAGTTTTTGTTGAAGTTCTTTTGGTTTTCCACCTAATTAATTATATTAAAACACAAACCAGATTTCTTAGATTGTTCTCAAAAATAAACAATAGTTTAAAAACACTTAGCTTAAATTCTGTTTAGCCTGGTTCCGTTTAGCTAACGCCAAGTACAATCTAGTTTTCTCAGATCCTAATATTAATTTGTATTTTAAAGCTTACAGGCTAGTTTAACGCTATTCTGGTCTAGTTAAAGTCACTGACTTTAATCTGGCTTATTTTAACCTAATCTATTTTAGCTTAGCTTTGATTAGCTTAGCCCCTTGACCTTATTC
This sequence comes from Gambusia affinis, assembly GCF_019740435.1. Lineage (NCBI taxonomy): Eukaryota > Metazoa > Chordata > Actinopteri > Cyprinodontiformes > Poeciliidae > Gambusia > Gambusia affinis. The sequence continues at coordinate 751,683 of NC_057871.1, read as the reverse complement.
GACCCAGGTTAGCTTAGCCCATATTAGCTTATTAAATAGGATTACTTTAGCTTGGTTTAGCAAACCTGTGACTTATCTTGACTGACATTATTTTAACTTTTGTCCGTTTATTTTCTTGTACTTGAGTTTATGTTAGGCTACCTTTGTTAATTAGTTTAGTCTAACTTAGTTAAGCCTAGATTATCTTATTTTTAAAAGATCAGCCTATTTTAATTCTGCCTAACTCTTATTTTGGCTTCAGCTAGCTTAGCTATAATTAGCTTAACCTATCTCAGTTGGGGTTGAATTAAATAGGATTATGACTCATCTTGGCTGTAACATTATTTAATCTTTTATTTATTTTTATGTACTTTAGCTTAAATTACATGACATTGCCTTACATACTTTAGCCTAGCTCGTTTAACCTTTTTTGTAGCTTAAGCTAGTTTAGTCAACCGTAACATTGCAGAGTTTATTTTAGCCCACATTCACTTGGCTATTTTAGTTTAGCTTCACTTTTATTAGTTTATTTAATCTTAGATTAACTTTGATGAACTAATAATTTCATGTTGAGGATGAAATAATCCTTGCATCCCTTATTAACCTCAGTTTGTTTTAAATAATGTGACACAAATCTGTAACATTTTCTGCTCTGGTGCTGGACTGGATCCAGTTTCAGTGAAAACGCAGCAGAATCCAAAAAGTCGTGATGAGACGTTGTTGAGTTTTCCAGATTAAAACCATCAGGAACCGGTCCGAGTCAGACGGGTGAATGTTTCCACAGCACAGCGGTACCGTGTCCGGATCTGTTTACACAACAGCTCCACGCTGCCGACCCGAACCGACCCGAACCCACAGAACTCATTTCAGCTGCAGATTACGTCTCTCACCCCAAACATTGCTGACACACAGTTTGAACCGCTGAAGGAAGAGGAAATCAGTTTTTAACATTCCGTTTCTGTTTTCGTTGAATCATTTCTGACCGGGTTCTAGCAGAACCTCTACTCCTGAAATGGATCATTAAACCCGGTTCCTCTGTTTACACTCGCAAACATCGGAACCACGTTTCATGCATGAAGAGCCGCTTCTCTCCAGAACCCGATAGAGATCGGTTCTGGTCGGACGGGAGTCCAAACAAGCGTCTCAGATAAAATCAGAGATAAGAGATGAAAGAGCAGCAGGTCCGTCCCACATCCTGATCCCGACCAGAACCCAGAGACTTTATGACAACAGCTGGCAATCAGAAGTACAGCCTCCGACTTTCCCTTAAAAACGGCGACCAGAACCGGACCCACCTTCCGCTTCCTGCTGCGCCGGTTCTGGAGGCTCCGGCTGGACCGGACCGGGGCTTTGCTCTCCGTGGTTCCCATGTTTCAGCGAGCAGCAGCTCTGAGGCCGGGTTTGTGCGGAATGCCGGTTCTTCCCGCTCCGCCTCGTCTGAAACCGGTGCGTCTGCATTGGAGGAATTCCTCTCTCACCGCCTTCAAAGTTTATTTCACACTAATTTCTGTCAGGTGACGAGTGGGAGGAGGAAACTGGAAGCCACGATGGAGCCAACCTGATTGAAGGAGTTACCTACTTTCAGTTAAATCTTAGAATTTATATTTTCTAGTTTATTTGTATTTTTATTTGTTTATTTTCTAGTTGATTTATAATTAGAATTTTTGTTTAATTTGTTATTTAGAAAAGGTTCTTTGGTTAACAATTCACTTAATTAGTTAATTAGTTTCAGTTTGGGATGTATAAATAGATAGGTTTGGATCATTATGCAGTTGGATGGTCAGAAGGTTTTCTACCAGTCAGTGTCAGTATTAATCAGTCCCAGTCACTTCAGTCTATGACTTGTGTTGCCTGAACTGGAATAAAAGCAACCAGAACTGCATTTTGACTGTTTTGATCCCTTTTTTGAACTGCGTAAACCAGAACCCACCGTGCATCAGGTGACTATTTGCATTTAATTCACTTTGCTTTAATCATTTTGAGTCCTGAGTTTTTTGATTTTGGACAAATAGTCACTAAACTGATGATTCAATGAGTCATCTGTCTCTGAGAGAAGATCTTTGTTTGATTGATCCACTAGTTTTGGTTGGTCCAACGATCCAGAATCACCGCAGATTCTGTTTTAATTGATTCAGAAGGAAAACCCAGTGGTGCTCTCTGGCTCCCCCTGGAGGCTTCCTGTGGTTTTCCCGGTTCAGGTTGGAAAACATCCAGGAATCCCAGATCAGTGAAACACTGCTGCTAACTTCCAAACTTTATCACTATATTCAGCCACGTCTCAGACCCTCTGGCGACTCAAAAGAGAAAACTTGTGACAAATGAAGCAAATTAAATTTATACAGAAACAAAGATGGAAACCTACAGGGCCAATTTAAACAGTGAGACCAAAACCATTGGCTTGGTGGACAAGTCGGGTGGCGTTTCTTTAACCAGCCAACAGAGCAGAGAAAACCAGAGAGAACTCCATGTTCTGATCTATTCATGTTCTGATGATCTATTTATAGTTACATATATGAGACGGCAGGTTACCTTAAATAAAGAAAAAGGTTTACAGGTTAATGAGACTGCAAGAGGCGCCGGGCGACCAGCCCTGCTGCGCTCCAGGAGAACTTATCCTGATTAATGCTTTTCTAAAACAAATGCAGTAAAATGATTCTGAGTCAGGTTTAATTCAGCCTCAGGACTCTAACGATAACCGGCCGGGTCGGACCCGGTTCAGACGTACCGTCTGCCAGCTCGGTCCGGGTCCGGCTGGATTTTAAGGATCAATCTAATAACGGATGAGACCAGGAGGAAGATGGTTCAGAATCGATCATAAAGTGGATTCATTTCATGTTTATAGTCATGCAGTAACTGGTTTCACAGTCTGGTTTTTATTTCTGCTTCATGGGAGATTTGATCTGGATTCTCCGCTCAGCTTGTTGGATTTTAAACTGAATGAAAATTAAATGCAACTGAATAGAGATTACGTCATAATTATCATTTAAGATTTGACGGGCAAAAATAGAAAATGTGAAAATGACAAACAAGAAGAAAGTCTGGTGCGACTGAAAGTCCAGACAGAAACAGGAAGAAGTCATAAAATCACAACAACAACAGAACTAAAAGCTGAGCTCTGATCACTGACTCCTCATGCAGCGTTTGGTTCTAACGGGCCAGAACCCGGCGGCTTTCAGCACGTCATCAGCTCAGTCACGGTTCTGTTGCTGACAGATTTCACTGAACCGAAGAGAGACGAGCTAAAGCAGATCCGACCCAATGAGGTTCTGCTGCGGTTCTGCAGGAAACCTGCAGCAGCAGATCAGGTAAAACTCCAGGCTTCAGAGAAAACACACTGCTGCGGAATCAGGAAGGTTATCCGGACGCACGAAGGAATTTTTATTGGCCTTCGGTTGCATAACAACGCCGACTCGTCTGAATGAGATAATGATCGACTTTCACTGCAACAGGCGGCGCTGACGGCTCGTCCTGACATCCAGACAGAAACAATCAGAATGAATCCCTTGGGGACGATCAGAGCTGATTATTCACAGCCCAGCGGCTCGGATTAACAGAACCGGAGCAGGAACAGGTTCCAGCAGGAAACTGCTCCGGGGAACACTTTTAACCTTCGACTGGCTGTTTTTATTATTAGTCAGAGCAAGGCAAATATTTACTGAACAGCTTCTGCATCCAGGATGTGGAGATCCTGCTGCTCCCGGCCAATCAGCGGCCAGAATCAGCAGCCAATCAGCAGCCAGATGAAGCCTGCAGCAGCAACAACTGATCAGAAGCGTTTTTCAGACTCAAACCAGTCTGAAAGTCAGAGCTGACTGGGAGTTGATGCCCTGCACAGGATGGTGAGGGGAGCTGTATCAGGATCCGATCGATTATAGATCAGATAGATTATAACTAAGAACCTGCTGCCAGGAGGTGAACATTTCAACTGTTACTGGCTTTCACAGTTTGAGTTCTCTATTTTGCTTCTGTGGGTCTCGTGGCTCATCAATGATCTGTGCTGCACTTGCCTACCAACATGGCGGTTCAGCGGCGCGGATCACTTCCGCTTCAGATTTGTGGGAACTATGAATCCATACATGTGAATTTTTTAAATGTTTTTGTTTAATCGACAGCCTGGCTGTTTAGGTAAGAGTTGTATTCTTCTGTAAGACTCATTCATTCGTTTGTTGTCAACTTGTCATTTTCTCAATAAAGTTTCTCTGAAAAACGAAGGAAATGGAACTGCGGCATAAACAGACTTCAGAATAAGAGCATGAAAATAACAGATGTTTAACTTTCTTAAACTGAAAGTTTACAAAAAAAGCCAAGCAAATTAAGAATTTATCTGGAAAACTTAATGCAGGGGAAGCTAAGTGTGCTAATTGTTCTAAAAGTTAGCTAAAGCGCTAAGCGAACAATTAGCCTCCGGAGTTAGCAAAATTGTTGAAAGTGTGCTACTAGTGCTATGCCTTCAGTTGTTCAGAAAATGTTTTCATAATCAACCATCTTCCGTTTCAGAGGCTCTCAGAGATTATTTCTGCCTCTTTCAACATTTTAAAGCAGCAATCAGTGAACAGACCAGTTTGGATCCAACGATGGTCCAGCAGGTAAATGTTGCCAACAGGTGTTGAAAAACACGATAAAATCAGGAAGAGTTGATGTTTTGGCAAATCATTTGTCAAAAATGTGATTTTCTTTCCTAGCTACAGATGATTTCTGTCTGTTTAAATTATCTGTGGGATTTTTCAAAGAAATCAGAGCAAACTGGGTTTTTACACAAGAACCAGGCTGAAAAAGAAACTCTTGCCTGTTGACCTCTGTTTAAGGGAAGGTTGTGACCCAGGAATGAAGGTCTGTGGGTTTGGATCGGTCAGGTTTTCACTCAGAGAACCTCTCAGGTTGATCACAGCCTGGTTGTTGCCACTACATCCATCACCGCGCTGCGTTTCTGGGTGGGGACAGAAACCCGTTCCATCACCTACCGACGCTCTAATGACAGGCTGCCGCTGCGGTTCAGGCCGCCGGAGGGCAGGGAGGCGTGGAACAGATATCTGATGGTTTCCACTCATTTAGCTCAGGTTGGACCGACCTGTAACTAACGAGTCCAAACACATTCATCTGGAACAGAAAGGAGGCCGGAAGAGGCTCCTCTGTTTGGGAACATCTGAATCCAGTCAAATGTGACAGGTTGGGAATCTGCAGCGGCTCCACAATCATCAAGCTGCAAAAACTCCAGATGACAAAGATCCTGTCAGCTCCCAGCTGGAAACCAGTGAAAAGACCCTTTCAGGTCAGAGGTCAGGCTCTGCCTCCAGAGGAAGTGCAGTATCTGTTCCTGAGTGACGGGGCAGGAGATGACGGATGGACCAGTGGTTCATCTTCAGCAGTGAGGAGAATCCTGCAGCCTGGAAGCAGAATCTGAACTCTGCAGTCGGTTTTATGTTCACCTGAAGGTCCCGAGTTACAAACCGGACTGAAGGATTCAATCTGGAGGGGATTGTTGTCGAGCTTCTTTACCTCACAGGGAGGTGATACTTACCTGTAGAGGTTATCCAGGCAGGAAACCAGGTGAGCTCTGAGGAGTCAGCACTGAACTCAGGTCAACATGGCGCTTAGCTGGATGCTAAGGGGTTTCAACCAAAAACCTTCAGAGTTTCCAGATTTCTCCTCATTTCCATCCTCAGATGGATTTCATTAGTCTTCCAATCGCGATAACTTGGCTTTGTTGGCAGGATTAGTGATGTATACCATCGCTCTATAGATCTATAACCCAGACTGTATGGGCTGCTTTTACAATGTTACCCAAACCCTAGAACTACCAAAGCAAACTGGTAACCAAACTCACACACACCGCTCAGAAGAAACAAGGCAAACTAGATTTGAATAATCTTCCCTTGGTGGTAACTTGGCGATGTCGGCAGGATTCGTCAACAGAAACGATCAGCAGGAAAATGTTTCTGTATACCAGTTTGGCCAATCAACTTTGGTACAATGCAAAGGCTCCTTACCAACGGTAAAAAGAACGTAGATATTGTCTGTGAGCTTGTTGGAAAGTCCGTTTTGTTCTTGAAGGTGGAGAAGCTAACATGCTAGTAAAACGTATGCTGATCGTGAATCCATCTGGATCATTCTCTAAAGACTAGGAGACCCGGGAAGCAGAGGAATAAACCACCTTGGAGGATTCTGACGTTTGGTCGGTTCTTGGAGGAGTTGGAGTGGATTCATGACGGGTCGCCGCAGAACGCATAAAACATCACATAAAACAGTCCAAACACCCTCCAACCTCATTAAAAACTCCTCAGTCAGAACGTCTTTGGCAGCTTTTCTTCCCAGTTTCAGCCCAGAACTTTGTTCCGGGTCGTTTTCAGAGGAACATTTGTTAAAGGAACGGTGCAAACAGAAGTACCTCAGAGAACAGATGCTGGATGACAGCGGCCAGCGCCTCCACCTTGCGGTTCCCCTGGACCAGAAGCCTCCTCAGCTGGACGATGGCCTGGTTCTTCCTCTCCACCTGCTCTTTGTTCTGGTTCTGCTTCGCTGGCGCCGCTCCAGGTCGGGAAGCGTGCTGCGGCCTGGGACCGTGTTTAGGGCTGGACCGCGACCCGGTTCTGGCTTTGAGCCCCGGACCGGTGGGTGCAGCGGACCCGGATGTGGCGCTGGAGCCATCAGGAGATGGGACTGGGAGAGCTGGTGTTACTGGGCTGTTGGCATTCAGAACATCTGGTACCTGAGGACAGAAAACTTCAGATTTACATAAAATCCTTCAATCTGAACCAAAGGAGGCGGTGCTGCTGGACGTACCGGCTCAGCTGGGAGGTTCTGCTGGTTCCCAGTGGTGATCTGGGAGCCGCCGCTCGCCAGTCTCGTCGGCGCCTCCCGTGGCTTGTTTTTGTCCACTGCAAGAGAATATCGAGGCGTTAGCGTCCGAGAAACGTTCAGCATGGCGTCTGCACAAACCCAAACACTCCTCCTCCAGATATGAGAGAGAAAACAACACGGCCGACCCGCCTGGTTCCGATCAGACACGCCCCACGCTGCTCAGGCTCACACAGATGCATGATGGGAGACCGAGGTAATGATGGACGGCATTAAGTAGTCCATTACCAGAGCAGAAACATTTAGAGCTTCCTCTGAATGCATCCATTTACCGATCGACCGTCAGCTCTGGGTTCTGGTTCTGACTCACCGGCCGGGTCGAAACTGCAGCCGTCTGCAGATATCTGAGCTTCAAATGACGAGAAACTGGACCGGACCGATTTATTCCTGCACCAGGACCAAAAGCTAAAAGGTCCAGCAGCAGCTGATTGGATCAGAACCAAACAAACCAGTAGAACTAAAGCTAAAAAAATTTCACAGTTTGATATTTCAGACAAAAATAACAAAATAGAGTAAAACAACTATTAATCAAACCCACCAGTTCTGAGCTTTTTGCACCAATCTGGTGTTTTATAACCAAAATAACAGATTAAACCAATAAATATATTTGTCTATTTATTCAAGGATTTAGCAGGAAGATTTTTGATATGAAAATGTCCATCTAGCTTTCAATTAAAATGAGATTAATTGGCCTGTCACAATAGCAGGTCTATTCATTGTCCCAGAGGTTATTCCCATAAATGATAATATTGTTGTTTTGAGACCATTTTCCAGTAATATCATGTTAACAGCATAATAATGCAAGAACTTATCGCTAAACTTTAAATACAAATGAACGTTTGAGACTGGAAGCAGAGTGAGACCTCTCACTCCTCTGGGATCTGCGTTCCTGTAACTAGTGACCGAAACAGAGCCGATGGTAATTTCTGTTGCCTCAGAAATCAAAAGACTTTAAATGAAAAGCTGAGAAGCGTCTCCTTTAGTTTCAGGCAAACACTGCCCCCTGCTGGCGGCCGCTGAGCAGGACAACATCACTCAAGCCCGCTGTTTCTCTACGGCTTGGTTATTAACTGGGTCAGAACCGGACCAGAGGAGAGCTGTCAGATTTAACAACACACCTTTGATTGAAAATCTGTGTGAAAATATAAAGTTTGGGTTTGTTGTGACAGAAAGAATCTTTTTATAATGAACAGAGAAACACATTGACATCCAGAAATCTCTTTAATATGAACCATAAACCATTACTAATTAAGATCAGCATGTTTCATAATGAGCTGCTGCTTTTCTGCTCTTCCTGTTGTGATCGATGAGCAATGGTGGCACTGGGCACCGCTAACTGAAAAGCTAGCTGCGCTAACGCTAAAGCATGAACCATAAACACTAGTTCTGCTAATAGTAAAGCAGATGATTGATTCTGTTTGTGGGTTCTGGATAAATTAGATGTTTTACTTCTTCTAAACTCACAAAAAGCCTCAGAAAACCTGGATAATGACCCAGTCTGGATCAAAGCATGAAACCTGGACAGGTGAGGCGTAAGGACTTCATGTAGGAAGGTGTGCTGAGGTGAGTTTGTACCTGGAGCCTCTCTGGCTGAAAGGCAGAGCTGCTGAGCCCAGACTGGAGGAGAAACCAGACAGTTAGCATGCAGGTCCAACAACACGACGAAGAGCGAGGAAAAACCCAAGAGGAGGAGGAAAAACCCGAGAGGAGGAGGAGAAACCAGAGAGGAGGAGGAGAAACATCAGATGAACCTTCAGCTTTAAACACTTTGCTTCTTCATGAACGTTTAACGACGGTTCGTCTGCGGCATTAAGGTTACATTAGCCACTATTATTATCACTGTCACTGGTCTGGTTCTGTTGGATCCAGTACAATCAGAACCGTTCAGAACTTCCTGCAAATGGAGGATCTGAGTGCAGGTGGAAACACAGCAGCGGCTTTTCCTCTCCGTGACCCGTTTGCATCTGACCGGACTGAACGGTTACCTAGCAACAGTTTCCTTTTTTACCTGCACGGAGACGACAGAAGGAGAGCCAGAAGTTTACATACGCCTGATAAAAAGACACGGCCAGTTTTTGATCCTCCGGTCCGGAGCTGGATCAGAACCAAACGTCTCTGGTTTCACGTCACAATAAATTATTTCAGTTTCCCAAAAGGCTCAATAATGAGAGAATCCATTTTTTCTTCCTGCAGTAAATCAGGACCACACAGCATGATGCTGCCACCACCATACTTCAGTGAGGATGACCCAAGCATCCCTGGTTCCCCTCCAGATGTGACGTCACAGCTGAGTTCAGTCTCAGACGTTTCTCCCTGCGAGTTTCCAAACTGGCTTTTGAAGTTTGTTTCAAAATGTTCTGAGAAAGTTTAAATTCAACTAAAAAAATATTCAACATCTGTCCTCAGTAACAGTTTCCACCCCGAAGAGGGTTTATTGGTGACCCGGCTGCTGAGAAAAGATGCGTTTACTGACCAGTAAAAGATCGGATTGTCATGTTTCTGACTCAAGAAAAATAAATTCCTTTAATACCCCAGTTTTCTGCAGTGAAAGTCAAATTTTCTAAAATCTGCTCCAATAACAGATTATTTCAGTTCATATCTATTTAGAACTTTGTTTCAACTTAAAAATCATAAGTTTACCAATTATAAGAGAAAACATTGAGGTTAGAAAACCATCTAAAATCTGGATGAATGGTAGGAAGGTTAATTTAATATTCAGGGATTAATGTCATTAAATCTTAAAGATAATTTAGATCAAACAGATTTTTACATTTCAGTGTAAAAATATATTATATAAATGTTGAACCAGCAGCTTCAGATTTGAAAACAAAAGAACATCTCCAGCATAACGACCTGTTCTGGGCCGTGGATTATAATCCAGCAGCAGATTAAAGCCGCCTCAGCTGAACCGCTGCAGCTGGATGACCAAGTCTGACCTACATCCAGCAGGGAAACGGGTCTGTGGATCCCGACCCAGAAAACACGCAGCGGCGGCCAAACACGTGCCGCCGCGCTCAGCTGGACGAATCCTCCCAGAGAGGAGCCGCTCTGAACAGAACCGGGTCCATCTGGGACAGAACCCAGCCGGAGCGGTCCAAACACGAGCTGGAACACGGCTCTTAATCCAGATGAAATGTTCAAGATGGAGGAATTAACCACTAATCTGGATGAGAAACATGAAATCATATCTGAAATATTTGGCTCTGACCAGAATAAACAACAATTTACTATCCAGAACCAGAATTTCTTAAAGATCCAGTTTACAGTTAAAGGGCCGGTATCGTGTAAAATCAATGTTTTTATCTTTCCATCATTTTAAAGTTTTCCGCTCATTGGTAAACCTTTAATCTCCATGGCAACCAGTCGGCTGCTAAACAGCTGGTGGACCTAGCCCCGCCTCCGAGGCGCAGCTCCTCCCCCACTCCGCTCCTTCAGACTAGTCAGCAGCAATTAGCAGACAGTTGCTGAGCTCATTATAGGAGCTGCTGCTCAGAGCAGCGCTGGTAAAAACATTAAGGGGTTAACAGAGGAGCCATGCTGGGACAACTTCCTGGAGGCGGAGCTTCAGAGAGAGCAGGAGCTTTAAAAGATATGGAGACCCAATTTCAAGGCATTAAATCAGGAAGTCAAATATCTTTTAGGTCATATTTGACACATGTAGCATTTTAATAAAATCTGACGGTAACATAGTTACATGATTGTGCTATAAAATGGCCGCCACGTGCCTGGAAAACACATGATCCCGGCCCTTTAAATCTTCTGTTTAGCACCAATATTTGACTGAATCAACCAGTGAGGTTAAAGGTCCAACCTGTCAGAAACGCTGGCACCTGGTGGCTAAAACGCAGAACTACAGGGAACCGACTTTCAACCAGGTGACACCACAATCTGACCTCTGACCTCAGCTTGCAGTAGGATGCTTTGGTAACGGTCTACTAGCGTAATGCAACCACTGCTGCCCTCTGGTGGCGACTCTACATGTAGTTTATTAAATAAAGAGCAAATCACGCAGGCTTTTTCCAAACTGGTTCAGTTTAAACTTGGTTAGCTAAAAGGCAGAAGCAGCAAGTACTGATCTACTTCCTGATTCACAGCTTTACTCCGGGGTCAAAGGGCACCAGACACGACACAGTCAATGAATCTGTGCTTTAAAATATAAACAAATGTCTGAACTGAGGCCATTTTCACACATTAAAATGCACCTACACCCTAAAAATGGTTTAAAAAACTATGGAGAAAATTTGTTCCAATATTATTGCAAGCAAAGAATTTCTAAAAAATGTAAAGAAAACAATACATTTTAAAAGTAAAATTTAATAAATTTTTCTTTTAAAATATATAGAGTTATTTTTTTCCCCTCCAGGTCCAGAGCTGGGATTAAAAATGGCCGCCCAGAGATTAGCCAATCAGATTAAAACTGTTTGGTTCCTCAGATTTCTCTGAACAAAAATCAGAAACTCTGTTTTTCCCAGAGCGGTTACTGAGGAAGAGGAGGAGGCGTGAAGGACGGAGCGCGTCCTGTTTATTTGCGGGTCGCCGCTGAAACAGCCGGCGGCCATCTTTATTCGCTGCTGAGCCACTCGTGCAGAAAGTGTCCACGCTCGTCTGTGTGAACGCAACTGACAGGCAGAGCTAAAGGGACGATCCACACAATACAGCAGGCGACAATGGCTGCCGAGGAAGAAGAGGAGGAGGAAGGGCGGGGAGGTTTGGGGTTAGACCGACATCACAAACAGCGAGAGGAAGAGGATGGCTGGTTCATGATGAAGATGAGAGGAATGAAACTCAAACAGATTTAAGAACGACCTGATCAACCAAACGACACGAATCGAGTCGGCGGGTGTGGCGCCTTAAGCTCCACCCACAAGATGGGGGAGGCGGTCGCTATGGGGACTAAAGGAGGAGAGAGATTGGGACAAACTGGAACAGACTGGGGTAAAATGGAGTGAATTGGGTCAAACTGGGAAGTGCTGAAATCTTTGAAAGTGACAAAGAGGACGATGAGAAAAGGATGAGACAGAGGACAGTGGTTGGACGATTCGTTGATGTTTGGTGGTGGATGGGTGACGGTTGGATGATGGTTGGATGGTGGTTGGGTGATGGTTGGAGGTTGGGTGATGGTTGGATTGTGGTTGGGTGATGGTTAGATGGTGGTTGGAGGTTGGGTGGTGGTAGGGTGATGGTTGGTTGGTGGTTGGGTGGCGGTTGGGTGATGGTTAGATGGTGGTTGGAGGTTGGGTGGTGGAAGGTGATGGTTGGATGGTGGTTGGGTGATGGTTGGGTGATGGTTGGGTGGTGGTAGGGTGGTGGTAGGGTGGTGGTAGGGTGGTGGTAGGGTGATGGTTGGGTGGCGGTTGGATTATGGTTGGGTGGTGGAAGGTGATGGTTGGATGGTGGTTGGAGCTTGGGTGGTGGAAGGTGATGGTTGGATGGTGGTTGGGTGATGGTTGGGTGATGGTTGGGTGGTGGTAGGGTGGTGGTAGGGTGATGGTTGGGTGGCGGTTGGGTGATGGTTGGGTGGTGGAAGGTGATGGTTGGATGGTGGTTGGGTGATGGTTGGTTGGTGGTAGGGTGATGGTTGGGTGGTGGTTGGGTGATGGTTGGTTGGTGGTAGGGTGATGGTTGGGTGGTGGTTGGGTGATGGTTGGTTGGTGGTAGGGTGGTGGTAGGGTGATGGTGATGGTTGGGTGATGGTTGGGTGGTGGTTGGGTGGTGGTAGGGTGATGGTAGGGTGGTGGTAGGGTGGTGGTTGGGTGGTGGTAGGGTGATGGTTGGGTGGTGGTTGGGTGGTGGTAGGGTGATGGTTGGGTGGTGGTTGGGTGGTGGTTGGGTGGTGGTTGGGTGGTGGTTGGGTGGTGGTTGGGTGGTGGTTGGGTGGTGGTTGGGTGGTGGTTGGCCGGCCGGGTCCAGACCTGCTTGGAACACCACAGTGTTCTTCCTGCATCCTGACAGAAGCTGCAGGTTTCGGAAAAGTCCTTTAGCCGTCAGCTTCACATGGAAGTTAGACAGCGAGAGTCTTGGAGACCAGAGCATCGTCTCGTCTCCGGGTCGTCTCCGGGCTGCTGATTCAAGATTCAGGTCCTCAGGATAAATCAGCACCAAGGTTCTTTCTTCCCTCAGATGAAGAAACGTTCAACCAAGATAAACCTGTGGTACCGTCCGACTGGGTCTGCGTCTCTCCGTGTCTCTCTGCTTTTGCCACGTGGGTCCAACTGAAGCAGAGTTTCTCAGATTCAGAGATTCATGCAGGAATCAATCTGTTAATCCTCCAGCTGCTCTTCGTCGCATTCAAGCCACAGAAAAACAGGAAAAACACAAACGTACAAGGAAGAGGAAGAGAAGGAGGAGGAGGAGCGTGTTGCTGTCGTATGACTCGGAGAGGAGGGAGAAAATGGCGGCAAAAATAATCAGTTTCTTCTCCTCCGTTGCTCAGGTGGAAAAACAAGAAGAAAAGAGGGAGAGAAATAGAGATGGAGGAAGAGGAAATCCTCTCTGTGTTCCTCAGAGTTTGTTTCCAATTTACACAAAGACGAGTGCGTCCACCACCCACCACCCCTCTGCTGCAGCTCTGCTGGGCAAACAGAGAGGAAGAGGAGGAGGGAGAGGAAGAGCAGGAGAGAGAGGATGGAATAATCTCCCTCCACATTCCCTCCATTTAAAGAGCCTTAGATAAATCAAACTGGCAATGAAAGGAGCTCAGAGGAGACTGAACACACACACACACACACACACACGCCTCTGGCAGCAGCAGGTTGAGCAGAAAAGACCCAAACGAGGCGACGGTTCAGTAAAAGTCTGGGTCACAGAGTGGACATGAGGACAGACCGACGTCTTCATTTATTACTCAGTAACTAGTAATCTAACACATGGCAATTCCTACTCCAGTAATCAGATTACAGTTACTCCGTTACTGTTATTTTCCTCAGTAAATTGTTGTTTTCTTCCTGCAACTCAGAGAGAAACGTCTCGGATGAAAAACCAGCAGACAAAACGATGGAGGGAGCAGAGAGAGGAACGTTTTCTACCAGAAAAACATTAAATATTTAGTTTATATCATCACTAACAACATCAAGGTCACAAAGTGCTGCTGTTACCGCCTTACACATACTGGAGCCCTAGTGGCAAATGGAGGAACTACAGCGATGATGGCAAATTTCTATATTTTGTGATAATTTACACATTTAAACACCATTAATAGCACTTTATTGTGAAAAAGAGAAAGCAGAAATCCTGTCATTATAAGAAATTTATTACGGTAAATGATAAATGAAACTAGGAGCCACTAGCAATCGGTCCCAGAACAGGCTTACTAGCCGATTACTGATGCATAGATTCCAGTCCCTTGAATAAAATACACAAACATTAATACAGCAAAAATTACTTTTAAAAAATGTCATATTGTATTTACATTGTTTTTAGGTTTAAAATTAAAACTGTAAACATTTTTACTGTCGACTCGTGCAGAATGAACTCAGCTGCGAATCAGGAGCTGCGTGGCACCAGATGGATAATAATAAGAGTCTTCAAACCTCTAAAACCAAACAGCTTCCAAAATACTGCGGCAATATTTCAATAAAACTCTTGGAGTCGCAACACGGCTCAGTCAACATGACAGAACAAGACCCACCAGGTGGTGGCAGCAGAGAGCTGTGACTAAAACTCAGGAGCGAGACGCCGTTAGCGAGACGCCGTTAGCGAGACGCCGTTAGCATATTGAACAAGCTCTGATCACACACACCTTCCAGCAGGAAAACCAGCTTCAACAAGCAGCCAAAGATATTATGGGATGGATTAGATCAGAGCAGATTCATGGGTTACAATGGACATGGATACAATGCAGTGTTTCCCAATTCCAGTCCTTGGGGCCCCTGCCTGCATGTTTTAGGTGTTTCCCTTCTGCCACACCTGGATTGAATCTTTGGGGGGGGGGCGAGGACTGGAATTGGGAAACACTGGCCTAGACAAAGTCCAGCCCTGAATCCACCTGATGTTAACAGATATTCTCCATCCAACCTGACTCAGGAATCTGATCCATCCGGTCCCAGATGCAAACCAGCGCCCCCAGCTGGCAGCAGGGCGTAGCTTCACCTTCATGGTTTATAAACTTTTGATTACTGCATGTTTTTAGATTCCTTCACATTAAAGTTCAGTAGAAGAAAAACCCTGATGACACTTTAAACTGCAGACGGGTGGATGGTAAACGGAGCTGCATTCGCCTCAAAGAATCCATAAAGTTTGACTTCAATCCAGACAAAAACAAAAAAGCACAGAGAGGCTTTAAAGTCCTCAGCCAATCAGAGCCACGCAAGCTGCTGCAGGTTTAGGGCGAGGAGGCGGAGCTGCAATGACGGTGACGGCGAGGCCATGAGGAGGCCGGCGGTTCACTGCAGGCCGACTGCAAACAGCCCAAAAATACCCAATGAACATGTTCAACTCCAATAAATTCAAAATGCAGGAACAAAAACGACGATGCTAAATGTTTATTAAGTGTCCTTACAGCGCCACCATCAGCCCAGTTTAATTACAGTTTACTGGTTCTGACCCGTTTATGTGGTTCAGCTCAAATTCAAAGGAACGGCGGTGATTTGCTACTCACAAATAATTAAAGAGAAACATTCAGTCATCATAATCCAGATTATTAAAACAGCCCTAATCTAGAGACTTTTAGAAATTATGACAATGTTTCCCATTCCCTCTCAGAGTTAAACATAAAGTTTAGCTTTAATTTACCAAGTTAAATAGTTCCCTCCATACTAAGTACTTAATATTTAGCTAACAAGATATTTAGTTTGTAGCAAAGTATTTAGCTTAATGCTAAATATTTAGCTTGTTAGCTTAATATTCAGCCTGAGGTAAAGATTAAGTCAGGAAGCTAAACCAAGCTAAATATCTAGTTTGCTAACTAGACATTTAGTTTGAAGGTAATTTTTAGTTTGCCTCTCAGCTGGCTTACCGGTGCTGTTCAGGCGACTGAGCCGGGTCGAGCCGTTCCTCTGCAGCGGGGGCTTCGCCGACCCGGACGGCGCCGCCTTCGCCGCCGGCTGGCCGCCAGAAGTTCTGATGGAGTTCTGGTTGGTGCCGGTCGGGCTCTTCAAACCTGCAGGTCCAACAGAGGAGACGTGAAACACCATCGCCTCTGACTGGAGTCAGAACCGGGTCAGCCAGAACCCGGTCAGCCAGAACCGGACCCGTCAGCTGCACTCGTCTCTGCAGAATCAGCTGGTTCTGCTCAGACGGTCCCACCTGTTCTGGATCACATGGTTCTGACACACACATCTGCCCGGCAACCAACCCAGCTGATAATCTCCCAGGGGTCGAAGGTCACATCTGGAGGGAGGATCATCACCTGCCTCCCTGCAGTCTTCGCAGCATCCGTCCTGATTTCAACTCTGAAACCAGAACCAGAACCAGAACCAGAGCGATCCTGGTGGCATCGTTCTGCTGGTGGTACCGGACCTGGAGGTTCTGCCTACCTGTCCCTGTTTAAAGCCTCCTCACCTGTCGTTGCCCTGGCCTGCAGAGACAGCGCTCTGCCCCTCATGGCGGCCGCCGGAGGCTTGGAAGCGGAGCAGGACGAGCCGTCACTGGGAGCACTGGGAGCACTGGTGCTGCTGCTGCCCCTGCTGGGCGACTCATCGGGTTTCAACCCGGCAGCTGAAGGAGAGAAATCGCTTCAGGTTCAACCAGCATCACATTCCTCCATTTTCCTTCAGTTCTTATTTCATTCTGGAAAAACCTTCACTGGTCTTAAAGGGCCAGTAGTCTCCGTTCTCCAGACACCTGGCGGCCATTTTATACCATAATCAACTATCTATGTTACCTTCACATAGTTACATCAAATGTGACCTGACAGAAATTTAAATCTTCCTGCTTTAACGCCTTCAAATTGGGCCTCTGTCTCTTTAAGAAACTCCTGCTCTTTCTGAAGCTCCGCCTCCAGGAAGTCATCCAACATGGCTCCTCTATCAGCCCTTTAACATTTTTACCAGCTTTGATCTGAGCAGCAGCTCCAGTCATGAGCTCAGCAGTTCCAGCTGTTTGCTATTTGCTGCTGGCTAGTCTGAAGGAGCTGAGTGGGGGAGGAGCTGTGCCTCAGAGGCGGGGCTAGGTCCACCCAGGTGTTCTGCAGCTGAATGGTTTGCTGCAAGTTTGTTTCTGATTAGGGAAAAGCATGAAACCATGACGGAAAGAAAGATTTTAAGCGATACTTTAAACCAGGGGTGGGCGGTACTGGTTCTGGAGGGTCGGTGTCCTGCAGCTTTTAGAGTCTCTCTGGTCCAACAGCTGGTTCTCCTCCTCAGTGCAGTCGGGTTCTCCAGAGTCCTGCTGATGACCTCATGATTGGACTCAGGTGTGTTGAAGTAGAGACACAACAAAAGGTTGCAGGAGACCGGACCTCCAGGAGGTCGGACCTCCAGGAGGCCGGACCTCCAGGAGGCCGGACCGCCAGGAGGTCGGACCGCCAGGCCGGGTCAGGACCAGGATTGCCCACCCCTGCTTTAAAGGGACATTTCATAAAGTTTATTTAATTTTTCTGACATTGAAAACTGAAATCAGCTCCATTTAAATGTTTGTTACAACAGAACCAGTTAGAATCAGAACCTTCAGTCTGCTTGGAAAACACAATGCATCAAATTTAGAACCAGTTCAGAACCACAATTCCAGCCTAAAACGGACCGAAGAGGAACAAAAGTTAAATTTTTTAAACTTTTTATTTTATTAATAAAAGGCAGATATTATGGTTTTACTTTAATAAAAACATTTGTTTATTTTTTATTCCATTCCGTTGTCCAAATTTAAAATTACAATTTATTTTTCTTTAATTCAATTTCTACATGAAGCATCTTTTTTTGTTTTTCTTCTTGAATGTCGACATGGAAGAACGTAGATGTTACATCTCAGGTGAACGTTCTCTGTTTCCAACCACAGAACTCAAACCAGAACCAGAACCAGAACCAGAACCCGGCCGGTCTGATCGGAGAGCATGAATCACAGCGATCCATCTGTGTGGAGGTGTTTCAACACCTACGCTGCTCTCAGGGTCAGCATCACCATGGCAACCAGCTGGCTTGAACGCAGTCTGGTTTCCATGACAACCTGATCACACCATGTGTCGGTGTGTGAAAAGAAAAAGTCAAAAAGATGTTAACAAGATCAACTCCATTCCTGGAGGAAGAAAAGGCAAAATATACGAATAAAAACCTTCACCTGACCTTCACTGACCTTCACTGACCATCACCTGACCTTCACCTGACCTTCACCTGACCTTCACTGACCTTCACTGACCTTCACCTGTCAACACATCCATCTCTTGTTTCAAGTCCAGTATTTAGATATTCTTGTTGCAGTTCAGTTCATGCTATGTACTAATATTTACTTTTGTCTGATTTTGCTGTTGAAAGGTTAATATAGAACATAAAGTATTAAAATAAGCCCGATAGGTTATCCACACTAAAATAAGATGAAATAAACTAAACTGAGTTTTTACTTAATATAAACAATAATAGATCTATTTTCAATTATAAGTACAACAAAACCAAAACAAGCTAAACTAAAATAATGTGAGGTTAAGGGCTGAGCTTAGGTAAAGTAAGAATGAGCTAAGAAATATTAGCTAAAGATGCAGCAAGGTAAGTTAGCATATATTAGCTAAAGTAGGCTAAGGTAAATGCTATCATATGGAAGGCTAAGCTAAGTTCATCAAAGGTAAACTTTGATGTACAAACAAACTAAATTAGGAAAAACTCAACTGAGATTACCGTCAGAGTGAACGAAGCATCATCAAAATCACTGAATGGTTTATCACCAGAACACATTAAAGATCTGCTGCTGTTGTATCAACCTTCCAGAACCTCTCAGGTTCTGGTTCTGCTCTGCATCCCCAGAACCAGAAGCAGCATTCAGCATCTATGAACCACAAATCTGGAACAAACTTCCAGAAAACTGCAAAACAGCTGAAACACTGACTTCCTTTAAATCTCAACTAAAAACCCATTTGTTAAGGATTTTATTTGAAACGTTTATTACAAATTTATTGATGGAACCTGAATTAATGTCGTGTTTTGATTATTGATTCCCTGTTGCATTGTGATTCTGTGTTTGATTTGATGTAAAGCTCTTTGAAATGCTTTGATTCTGAAATGTGCTATACTAATAAAAATTTGATTGATTGATTGATTCTTCACCTGAGCGCCTGATACTTACCTGAGTTTTCAGGTAATCTCCACGTTGGAGTGAAAACCTCCAGTCCATCAGGATTTTTACAGGTATGGAAACTAAATGTGTCTTCCTTTCTGGACCCAAAGTTATAATTTCTCTGTAACTTTACTGAACTAAAGAGGAGCAGGAAGTAGTTTTTAGAGTGCAGCAGCGCTCAGACACCAGCAGAGCTCTGGATGTCTACCACATGTGACCTCTGACCCCAACTTGCTCACATTCCCGGTCTCTGCAGGGTTGGGGCAGATGACAGTTTTATTTCACTCCGGCAACCCGACTGTTTCACGTCTGTCCCGATTAAATGGCGGCAGAGACACAGGAAGTCCAGAGGAAGACAGGAAGTGGGTGTGGAAGCCCCGCCCCCTCTCACCTTTGCTGCTGGCCGCGTTGCTCTCGCTGCTCCCCAGAGACGAGGAGCTCAGGCCGGCCGGCACGCCTTTCACAGGAAGCTTGGAGGCGGCGGGAGCAGGTGGTCGCCATGCCGACCCGGGGGCTGACTGCTGATTGGATGATGGTTTGGGAATGGAGGCGACTCCTGATGCTCGAGGTTTGGGAATACCTGGGAAGCAGAAAAAACAACCCGTCTTAAAGAAAAGAACGAGACAAACAGAGAAATAAATCCGACAATGAAGCTGCAGACATTATGAAAATGTTTCATCTGCTGCTTGGTTTACTGTAAATCACTGTCAACAATTAACATCAACTGTATCTAGCAAGCTAAACGTTTAGCTTAGCAAGCTAAACGTTTAATTCACAGCTAAATTTTGGGGTTTTATTGCAGTGGAAGATCTGAGATCTGATTCCCCCAAATTCCTCAAAATTCTCAGACATTTGATTGTGTAGAAACAAAAATCTGCAAAATTCTTCCAGCGTTTCTCTGAGGAATTTATTTGTATTCAGTTCAGTTATTTTCTCACATGTTGGTTGTCAAAGCAGAGATTTGTGGAAAACCACATGGATCAGGACAGCGAATAAAAACCTGGAAGTTTTGTCTTCTAGGAGTTCCTTTGTCCTGAGTTTCTGTTTTGTTGCTCTGACTTGTTTGTGGGACCAAACTGTGGTTTGATGCTGAACTTTATTGTTCCGCAGGAAAAAACATTTGTTGGGCCACTTATGGACTCAGAAAGGAGGCGTTTAAACTTTTCACAGAGTTAAATATAAGTTTAAATTACAGCTGAGAAACCAGCAGACAGGACTGGTCTTTCTGCAGCCGGACGGTTTACAGTGAAAGAACAGTGCAGAACTGCGTCACTCGTCATTTCTGCAGACTGATTCACACATTCTTTCCAAAGAGCGAGGCGGAGAGAATCCCTGAGAGAAACGAAGGCCTGCAGCTCCTCACACCCAGACCAGAAGCTGCGGACATCAGACCGCCACGGACTCTGAGGAAAAACCTTCCGGGTTTCAGAACAGAAAAACCAGGAATACTTTGTCCTGCAACTTCCTGTCACAGCACAGAGAATAACCTCAAAGAAAACGGAGAGAAAATTCACAGGAACAAAAGAACTGCAAACCCAACAAGAGGACGGATGAGAAACCAAACGATATTTCACAAAAACGCAACAAAAAACCAAACGAGTCCAAGAAAAAACATCCATCCATCATCCATCATCCATCCATCCATCCATCCATCCATCATCCATCCATCATCCATCCATCATCCATCCATCCATCCATCATCCATCATCCATCATCCATCCATCATCCATCCATCATCCATCATCCATCCATCATCCATCATCCATCCATCATCCATCATCCATCCATCATCCATCATCCATCCATCATCCATCATCCATCCATCATCCATCATCCATCCATCCATCCATCATCCATCCATCATCCATCCATCCACCATCCATCATCCATCATCCATCTCCATCATCCATCCATCATCCATCCATCATCCATCCATCATCCATCATCCATCCCTCCATCCATCCAGGTCCAAGAACTAGCAGGTTCAGGAATCATTAACCGGTTTGTTTTCCTAGAAAGTCCGGTCCGGTTGGTGTGAATGCTAAGCTAACTCTGGTCCTCCAAACCCAAACTGAACCCAAACCTCGGTCTGGGTTCGGTTGAAGTGAACGCCAAGCGGACCAGAGACCGCTCCAAAAGCAGGAAGTGGACTACAGAGCAGGGCATTCTGGGTAAAAACAACCAAAACAACCAAAACAGCCATGCTAGGCTAGGCTAGCGTTAGCAATGGCTTGTGGTCTTTAGCCAAAGACTACAGAGAAATCCTCCACCCGCTAAAATCTGATTTGATCCATTTGCTTATTATTAATATTTCCCCTTTTAGCTGAGCAGTTTATGTCCATGTTGAGAGTTTAGGTTTTAATGCCTCATGTTTCCGCTATGAGGTTAAGATCTTGTCTGAATATATTTTCATACTTCAGAGTGAAGCTGTTTGATTATTCTCTGTACAAAGATTCCTGATAATCAGTTAGTTTAACTAAATTAATTCTAACTTCACTAAAAACAATAAATTAATGATTATAAGTCATATACTGCTGCCAACAGAACCCAGAGGAACCTTTACCTGGACTTTGTGCGAACGCAGAGCGCTAACTGCTGTTCGCTCCTCTGAGCCGGATCAGAACCACCCAGAGCAGGAAACATCTGGCTCCGTTTGGGTTCGGAGCAGCTGGGTTGGGTTACCTCAGGAATCACAGTTGGGTAAGAGCTGAATCACAACACAACCAGCACAAAACACTGCAGCTTCAAGACCGTCCCGCCAGAACCAGAACCAGAACCAGAACCAGAACCGCTACCCACATAGCCTCCAACCCGACTCCACCTGATGAAATCACAAAAGACTCGCCTCCGAGTTTTTACTGTTTACAAGTCAACACAGCAAAACACCAAGAAACAAAACCTCAGGATCATTTCACTCAATTAACCGAAAACAAGAGGAGAGGAAACAGCTTCCAGAGCAGAGCGGCTAAAACTGAAGGAACGCTAAAGCTGAAGGGACGCTAAAGCTGAAGGAACGCTAAAAGGGAAGAGATGCTAAAGCTGAAGGAACGCTAAAAGGGAAGAGATGCTAAAACTGAAGGAACGCTAAAAGGGAAGAGATGCTAAAACTGAAGGAACGCTAAAACTGAAGGAACGCTAAAGCTGAAGTGACGCTAAAAGGGAAGAGATGCTAAAGCTGAAGGAACTCTAAAAGGGAAGAGACGCTAAAGCTGAAGAAACGCTAAAGCTGAAGGGACGCTAAAACTGAAGGAATGCTAAAAGTGAAGGAACGCTAATACTGAAGGAACGCTAAAGCTGAAGGGACGCTAAAACTGAAGGAATGCTAAAAGTGAAGGAACGCTAAAACTGAAGGAACGCTAAAGCTGAAGGAACGCTAAAGCTGAAGGAACGCTAAAGCTGAAGGAACGCTAAAGCTGAAGGAACGCTAAAAGGGAAGAGATGCTAAAGCTGAAGGAACGCTAAAAGGGAAGAGACGCTAAAGCTGAAGAAACGCTAAAACTGAAGGGACGCTAAAACTGAAGGGACGCTAAAAGGGAAGGAACGCTAAAACTGAAGGAACGCTAAAGCTGAAGGGACGCTAAAGCTGAAGGGACGCTAAAGCTGAAGGGACGCTAAAGCTGAAGGGACGCTAAAGCTGAAGGGACGCTAAAGCTGAAGGAACGCTAAAACTGAAGGAACGCTAAAAGGGAAGAGACGCTAAAACTGAAGGGACGCTAAAGCTGAAGGGAAGCTAAAGCTGAAGGGACGCTAAAGCTGAAGGGACGCTAAAGCTGAAGGAACGCTAAAGCTGAAGGAACGCTAAAGCTGAAGGAACGCTAAAACTGAAGGAACGCTAAAGCTGAAGGGACGCTAAAGCTGAAGGGACGCTAAAAGGGAAGAGATGCTAAAACTGAAGGAACGCTAAAACTGAAGGAACGCTAAAAGGGAAGAGATGCTAAAACTGAAGGGACGCTAAAACTGAAGGGACGCTAAAAGGGAAGAGATGCTAAAACTGAAGGAACGCTAAAACTGAAGGAACGCTAAAAGGGAAGAGATGCTAAAACTGAAGGGACGCTAAAACTGAAGGGACGCTAAAAGGGAAGAGATGCTAAAACTGAAGGAACGCTAAAAGGGAAGAGATGCTAAAGCTGAAGGAACGCTAAAACTGAAGGAACGCTAAAACTGAAGGAACGCTAAAACTGAAGGAACGCTAAAGCTGAAGGGACGCTAAAGCTGAAGGAACGCTAAAAGGCAAGAGATGCTAAAAGGCAAGAGATGCTAAAAGGGAAGAGATGCTAGGTTACGTTAAAATGGAAATTATGCTAAACTTGCTAGCATAACATCTGTGGCTGCCTTCTGTTGTGTTGTTGATTTTGCGTTTTGTTGGCCCTTCTGGGCCACCATAAAATCCATAAAATGGTTTTCTGGGAAGATGAGAAACACTGAAGCCTCTTTGTTTTGTACGTGAAGCTGTCCTAGAACTGGCTCTTAGTTCGGCTCCGTAAATCCGTCTAGAAGCTGAAGAAAAACAGACGGACCGGTTTTCCAGATCAGCATCGGATCCCTGCGGCCCGGCTCTGCTGTGGTGGCAGCATCATGCTGAGGGCTCGGGTCATCTTGACGCAGATCAACATGCAGCGCGTTCAGAACCAGAACGTCTCGGTTTACGTCTTCACCGGGCTGAGGAAGACATCTGGACGAGGCCGGTTCCGCTGGACCGGAAACCAACAGGTCCAAACTCAATGCCGACTCACAGAAAAGAACCGGACTGGTGGAAATCCCGGTCCGAGGTCCGGAGGCGTCCGCTTGTCCCACCGGAACCAGGACAGACGGCTCATTGTCCTCCAGAGGGGGATTTCCCAGCCGGACCCGACGTCTGTTCAGCAAGTCAGAACCAGAACCGGACTTTTACTACAGAGCCAGAGAGCTGCAGGACGGATGGAGTGAGACACGGACAAATGGACAAATGGACAGATGGACAGATGGACGTCCTCCAAGACGAAGAGCTGCAGGAAACAGAAACCGCCCGACCCAAAGCAGCTGGAGCGGTTCTGGACCCAGTTCCAGATCCGGCTGTTAGAGAGGAAAACCCGCTGCGTGTGCAGCTGGATTTACACCTCACACACACACACACACACACACACACACACACACACACACACACACACACACACACACACACACTCACTCACAGAGACACACACACGCGAACGCGGCTGTCAGGAGGAGACTCACCCTGGTTCTGGTTCTGGTTCCTGGTTGCGGGTCCGTCAGCCTCTCCCTCGGCGCTGTCCGGTCCCGTGGGCGGCGCCGGCCCCCGTTCGGGTCGGCTGCCGCGTCCCGGCGGCCTGGAGGCGGCCCTCTGCAGGAAGAGCGGATGTTTAGCCCCGGCGCTCCAGCCCAGCGGCCCGGAGCGGCGCACCGACACCAAGGCGTCGGCCATTCCCAGCCGGAGCGGAGCCGAAGACGAGGAAGACGAGGGGGAGGAGGAAAGCAGAGGGAGGAAAGTTTCTGCCCCCTCTATAAACACATGCAGAGTCTGGAGGCCTGGCCTCCGTCTGCTGGAGGAGCAGCCCCCGACCCGCCCCTATCGGGTCAGAACCGGGCCTGAATCCTGCAGATTACTGCAGCATACCAGCCGTCCTGTGTCGACACGCTCCCTGCAGCTGCAGCTCGCTCCGAGTGCGTGCAGCAGATCGGTTCTGGTATCGGAGCGGCTCCTGGTTCTGAGTCCAGATTGAACATCTGATCTGGACCGCCTGAACCACAGCTGATCCAGAACCAGAACCGGTTCAGAGTCCAGCAGGACGCGGTTCTGGTTCAGCCCGTCTGTCACCAACATCAAAACTTTGACCCAAATTATCACCAGAGAAACGTTTTACTACAACTGGACCTGAAAGGTTCAGCTTGACCCGCTTTCTGTGTCAGAACTATGAACAGTTCTGAATCTGGGACTGCAGTGAGTTCTGCTGCTGTTGGGTCGGGCAGTACTTAGTTTGGGCCAGAACTTCACTCACCTTGCTGGGAGTCCTCAGTTTCTCCTGAGCAGTCTGTGTCGCAGCTTCCCTGACCGGATCAGAACCCGCAGAGCTGCTGGACGCGCCTCGACTCTCCGCTGCTTTCTTCTTCTCTGGTGGTGCAGACAGAGACACCGGCGCCCCCTGGTGGTCGGCCCGGGTGGCAGCACCTTTCCCCCTGCTGGGCCTGAGGAGCCGGGCCACTTTAACCGGACCTGGAGATCCTGGAGGACCTGGAAGACCTGGAGGACCTGGAGTCGGTCTTCTACCGACCACCTCGGCTCTCCTGCGGGGTTCTGGTCGGTTCTGCTGAGCAGGCAGAAAACATCTGGGAAGTTCTGGTAATCGGGTTAGAACCTAAGTTGAGTTCAAAGGTCATCTGAAGTACCTGAGTGGGTGTTCTGGATGGAGACGGGTTCTGGATTCCCCTTGTCTCAAGGCTGGAGGTTCTGACGGCGCCGTTCGGCCCAGTTTGGGTCACATGGACCTCCTGAGGTGGAGCGGCGCCTCCGACCGGATCGCTGGAGGTCTGAGAGGTTCTGCTGAGGTTCTGGGAGGCAGCGGGACGGTCCGGGTCGTCCCGCGGCAGTTCCACTACCCTTACCGGGTCCGATCCCCCGTCCTGCAGGTCCGGTCCGGCGCCGGCTCCTGCTGGACTCACCTGGCTCAGCGTCACACACACGTCTGAGCTCACAGACACAAACAGGGCCTCGTCTTCCTCATCCTCATCATCAGCTGGGGTTTCTGTCGTGTCCGAGTCGGCGGCGGAGTTGCTGCCGTTG
Source organism: Gambusia affinis (assembly GCF_019740435.1). Taxonomy (NCBI): domain Eukaryota; kingdom Metazoa; phylum Chordata; class Actinopteri; order Cyprinodontiformes; family Poeciliidae; genus Gambusia; species Gambusia affinis. The sequence goes on along the minus strand of NC_057871.1, from coordinate 725,876 downwards.
CCCCGGTAACCGTCCAGGCGAGGGCTCCAGGTGTCCTGGTGGAAGTCAGCGCTGCTGGCGTCCAGGTAGAGCGAGGCGGAGGCGTCGGTCTGGAACCGCCCTTCCTCATCCTCCTCCTCCTCTGGAACCCACCTGGATAGCACCACCTCCTCCAGGTGGGCGGGCATCACGGCAGTCGTCATGGTAACCGGCAGCAGGTCATACTCCAGCGAGCTCTCGGTCCGGCTGCTCAGACTCCGCAGCGACTCCGGGGATGAGGAAGAGGAGGAGGAGGAAGAGGAGACTGGGAAGGCGTTGCCGTTGTGGTCGTCGCCTTGGTGACGAAGAGGGAGCTTCATGCTGCTCATCTCCAGATTGAGTCAGAAGTTTCTCCAGCCCAGATCTTTCAAATTCTCCGTTCAATTCACATGTTTGCCCCAAACTTCCTGCAGGTTTTCCAGAAACTTCCGGCTCATCGCATTTGGAAAACTTTAAAGGTCACGGATCCTGGATTCCTGCAGGAAGGTCCCACATGTTCAGGAGTCTGCAGGAACAAAAATACAGCATGGTTAGCTTCCTGTGGAGAACCTGCAGCTCCAGGTGAACCTGGAGAACCAAAATGTCTTCAAGAAAACAATCAAACCTACAGAAACCTAAAAATGTCCATCAACACGAATCAGTAAATGCAAAAAAAAAAAACTCCTGATTGAGTAAAATAAATTATAAAAAGTCTCAAAATCTCACTTCTGTAACGCTGAAATATCTAATCATCATAATTTTTTATATTTTCATGCATAGTTCACCGCTGCAGCAATCTGACTGGGAAATGTCGCCCCCTGCAGGCTCAATGTGTCACTGCAGGATATTTAAACTATCAAACTCATTGATTCAGAAACATTTCCATCTGATACAGACTTCCTGGTGTTTCCAGCGGATCGAGCAGCATCTGGGTCGGTCTGGTTGTGTTTGTGGGTCAGAGACTAAAAGAACCGGAGTTGCTAAATAAAGGCCTTCAGAACCGGGTCAGACCTCTTTTCTGTTCCCCAGTAACGACGACCGGCCCCTCGGCGACCGCGACACTCACTTCCAGGTAGAGGAAGATGAGGAGGAGAGAGATGAAGCTTCAGCAGCAGATCCACAGAATTTCACCGAACCGTTCTCAGAACCGTCAGTGGGTTCAGAGGAACGATCCGGTTCTGAACATATCTAACTCCAGAAGAAAAGGAGCTGGGAAAGCAGCTTCAGAACTAAACCTGGGTCACATCGTCAAAACGGACCGACCGGACCGGCCCGGACTGCCTCAGTGTTTCCGTGGGCTGTTTTGGACCAGAACCAGAAGCTATTCAGGTGCGTTGAATCATCATTTCTGGGTTTGAATGAACATTTTGGTGCTGGGCAGCTTCTGCTATTCCACTAATAGTTTAGCTAATTTTTGGTTTAGCGCTTTTGATAACCTTGAAAACGTTTTAGCACGTTTTATTCTCTCCCTGGTGGCACCAACAACCTTTTCAGCATGTCAATGTTCTTCTTAGGCCTTCTAACGAGCCATCATCTGATCCAGGTGCGTTAAACCAAGGAGAGACTAAAACATGCAGGAGGCCCTCGGGACCCTGCCTTAGACTAAAAACCACCAGAAACTTTAAAGGGGCGGTTCATTTTATAACTGTTTGGTGAATATAATTAGACTAAGTTTCTCTAAGGCAGTGTTTTCTGAGCTCTTCATGTTGGAGGATCTTTGTGTTTGAAGGAAATTAATCCGACCAATGAGGTATTTTTTGAGTCTCCGGGCAGAAATTCCTCCACCCAGATCATCAGGACCAACGGGACTCCGGTTGGAGCAACGGGACTCCGGTTGGAGCAACGGGACTCCGGTTGGAGCAACGGGACTCCGGTTGGAGCAACGGGACTCCGGTTGGAGCAACGGGACTCCGGTTGGAGCAACGGGACTCCGGTTGGAGCAACGGGATCTCCGGTTGGAGCAACGGGATCTCCGGTTGGAGCAACGGGACTCCGGTTGGAGCAACGGGATCTCCGGTTGGAGCAACGGGATCTCCGGTTGGAGCAACGGGATCTCCGGTTGGAGCAACGAGACTCCGGTTGGAGCAACACGTTGTTGAGTTACAGCATATTTTATAAGTTCTTTATCCAGATTTCAGAACAGTGAAACAACTTAAAATCCTTTTCCTCCTCAGCCTTCCAGGTCGGAGCTGAACTCTGGACTCGGTCCGGTTGGTTCCATCAAACCAGGTCAGGCAGAGACGGATCCTACATTCACCCAGGCGGTCTGGACCGACCCGGCAGCTCATCCCGTCCTGTTAGAATCAGCCGCCGGCAGCGGCTCCGACCCGCTCAGAGAGAAGAAACCCTGCGTCACATTTACTCGCCTGTCACATCGGTTCTTATCCGACGGACCGAGTGAAGCAGCAGAAACACGATGGAGAAGCAGCACCATGAAATGGTTGCAGAGAGGATGGAGAGAAACGAGTTTTAGTCAGGTCTCAGACTCCAGTCCAATCAGATGTTGATGCTACGATTGGCTGGAATAAACAGGAAGTAGAAGTCCCCCCCAAGCTGAAAGTTGGACTTTTACATTTATTCAAAGTTTGGTGCCTCTGCTAAGGCACAGACCCTCAGTTCCCTACGTCTGATCTTATTCTGTAAACGGGTTTCTGTCAACTCTTTTCAGAAAACACAAAAACCAACTTGAGCGACAATAAAAACTTTTTTGCAAAGTATCGTTGAATTCCGACATTTGCATTATATTTAGTGACTTTTCAGACCCTCTGCTGACTTTTTAAATCCAAAAGTTGGTTTTTTTCTGTTGTGTGCTATTGCAAACATTTATGGCGACAGAGTGTGAAAGTACCGGTGGCTCTGCAGCTCTGCTCTGATGTAGACGCAAACCAAACTGGACAGAACCAGAACCAACAGGGGAATCTAACTGCAGTACCACCATTCAACACAAAGAGGGCAGCACTGAGACGGTTTTAGGCAAAATATTGCAGAATTATACAAAATTAAAAATGTCAGAATTTTCACAGAAACATAAAGAGAGAAATTTTAGGAACAAATGTGGACAGAGTTTAATTCCTCTTTAGCTACAGGAACATGGCCGCTTCTCCAGACCAGATGAGTCGAGCAACATTGATGAAAACACACACACACACACACACACACACACACACACACACACACACACACACACACACACACACACACCCAGACCCGATCCGACTGATTAATTCATGATCCGCTCGGTTCACTGCTTCGTGTTTCAGGATCTGCTGCATCACATCACGTCTCCAGGAAACAACGCCGCCGACACAGCCGGTTACCGTGGCAACGGGACTGCTCTGTCATCCGCAGAGAGAGGAAGGATGTGTCGCTCATAGCAACCAGCGCCTCAGCCAGGGGCAACTGCCGACGCAGCAAAACTCTGAATGAGGTCAGAGGTCAGAGGTCAGGCTGAACGTCTGAAAACAAGAGAAACTGTCAGAACCAAAAGAACCAGAAAGAACCATCTGAACCTCTAGAACCCATCAGAACCGGTCCATGAAGACCGAGGACTCGTCTGGAGGACGGGTCAGGACGGCGCTGGTGTCAGTCCAACCTGCAGCGGTTCTGTTCTTCTGGGTCACAGGTCCCAATCTATTTTTAGATTGCCATCGGGAATCTGACATGAGTGATGAACACACCAGAACCTTTTGGTTCTGACCCTCACTGTGACCCGTTACATCTCTGTGTTCTGAACGGACCGGGCCTCAGGTTCTGCTGCTGGAACATGGTAGTGGCAGCATCATGCAGTGGGGATGCTTTACGCTTTAGCTCCATCTGAACCAGAACCATAAATTATGTCGATAAACAATAATGCTGTCATTTACACTGGAAGGATTTTTAATAATTAATTTCTAAGGAACATTTGGGACTGGAAGAGTTTTTAAATATCGACAATAAATAAACAATCAAAACATTAACATGGATTCTGATTCAGTTTCGACAGGAAAAACCTGTAGAAATAGTTTCTACAGGCGCAAACTATTTCATCCTGAGCACTTCGACATTAACCAGGAGAATCAGCTACATCACCGATTTCATTTTAGTTTACAATCCGATTTATTGCTCAGTCAGAACCATCATCAGTCCAACCAGAACTTCCTGAACATCCAGAACTTCAACCGCAGAACAGCTGGGTCTCCAGAAACACACACACACACACACACACACACACACACACACACACACACACACACACACACACACACACACACACACACACACACACACTCTCTCTCTCTCTGTAACTGTTGCCGCAGTCATAACTTACTCCTCTGGCTCCTTCTGAAAGCAGAAAAACAGATCCAGTAGGAAACAATTCCTCCAGCTGGTCGGATTGGGACAGACTGGGAGGAACTGGGAGGAACTGGGACGCTGGTCCTCACGCTCCGCGCTGCACGATCAGGCGTTATGTGTGACCCATCGCTGCTGCGTTTTCCCGTCCAGGCGGAGGGAGGAGGAGGGATCCTGCAGTAAACACAAATCTGCTGCTTCTGGCACAGGACTACGGCAAGAGGGGAGGGACATTCCTCTACAGCAACCGCAGGGCCGGGGGGTGAGGGTGGGGGTTCTGGCCCAGATCCTCCTCCAGAGCGGAGCCGCTCCGTTCTGTTCAACATCAGCAGCAGAAACCTAAACATGTAATCTGATGCCGCGCGGGCCGAGCCAGGCAGCCAATCAGAGGCCGGCTCAGATTACTGAGGAACTTTAAAGCTGCGGCTGGCCTCCCCGGTAACATAATGACTGCTCACGTGTGACCTCCTGAACGACACAACCCTCATGTCATCCGCCTGGAATCGCCTCGCAGGAAAACATCCAAACATGGGAAAGTCGGATAAAAACTGATGAGTTCACGTTTCAGACGCTGGGCCAACTCCGAGCCGCCAGAGCAGAACCGAGTCACCGCCGTCAACAAACCGCTAGCTCCCACAAAACACAGAACTTAAATATCAGAAACTGAACGTGTTCATTTATGGCTGAAGTGCATCATATTATCCATTAGTTACTCATCGAATTAGTGTAAAAGGGGCACTGTGGTGGTGCAGGGGAAAAGTACGACCCACATATGGAGGCCTCAGTCCTTATGGCGGTGGTCACAGGGTCGATTCCCGGCCGCTTGTCTTCCCCTTCTCTCATAACTCTCTTTCCTGTTGGACTGCTTTCAAATAAAGACCAATAGAGCCCACAAAACCTTTTTTTAAAAATTGTGTTAAAGGGCCAGTATTCTGTGTTTACCAGGCACATGGCGGCCATTTTATAGCATAATCCAGTAACTATGTTACCTTCAGTTGCTATAGAAAAGCTATACATCAGCTATGACATGAAATTAATTTTACTTCATGATTTAACATCTTAAATTAAGGCCTCCATCTCTTTAAAAACTCCTGCTGTTTCCCAATGCAGGCTTTTCCCCAGTATGTCATCAGCCTGCCGGGCCACCAGGCTTTACTGTGACAGTCCCCTCCTATCCAGTAGGGGTCTGTAGTGTAGTCCACTATTTGTTTTTGTTCTTTCAGGAAGCAGGGGGATGGACTGTTGATTGAACGCACCTGGTGTCTAATAAATACTGGCATCTAGTCAGCCACCTGCCCTGCTTGGTTGGCCTCCGGACCTGACCGGAACAGGCAGCACTGCTCCACACTTCTCTCGGACTGGCTGAACAGTCCTCAAAGCGCATACTTTTTTTGGGAAACAAATAAATTGTTGTTTGGATCCGCTCGTCTGTCTCCCATTTTTGTCATTGCCTATGGGGGGGGCGTGACATTACTTATGGCCCCACCCTGTTTGTTTATTTTAGGGATTTTTTCATGTTGGCCATTAGCATTTGGGTAATGTTAATAATGTCTTCCAATAACACATAATTACCTGCAGGCATTTCCACATTTCCTGTCAACTTTAAATGTTTTCTAACTCAAAAACATGGTAGGCACCCCACTAGGTGTTTGCTAATTGCTGCTGGCTAGTCTGAAGGAGCTGAGTGGGGGAGGAGCAGTGCCTCAGAGGCGGGGCTAGGTCCACTCAGGTGTTTTGCACAGCTGAATGGTTGCCATGGAGATTAAAGTATTTCTCAAACATGCATGAAGGAATCAAAGAAACACTCCAGGTTTGTTCTAGATGAGAATAATTTTATAATGAAAAGATATAAACAGCTGATTTCACACCGTAATGTCCCTTTTTGTGTGCATTTAAAGGCATAACTTTGCATTTTAAATAGTTACATCCCCCATGTTGAAGAACTCTAACCTGTCAGACTTAAATGTCTGAAAAATTACAACACAGTTTGGTTCTGATGAGACAAAATGTAAAAACAAGTTCAAAAAGTTTAGCAAGAAGCTGTAAAACATGCCGAGTAAGTTAAACAGCATTAACTCTTCTGTGGATGAAAGCAGACAGCAGGTTAGAGTTTTAATATACATTGCTCTCCTTGTTTTCTGCAGTGGGAGACGGGCTGATGGTGCAACGTCTGAAGCAAAATAATCTGATTAAAACCTCCTTTTAATTTGATTTGATTCATCATCCTGGTAAATTAAATGTTAGACTCGAGGAACCAGAGCAGCACATCGGGGGGGGCAGAGGACGCGTTTCTACATGCAAAAACCACTGGTTGACGAACTGCAGGAAAACTCCTGAAACATTTATCCAAGAGGTTTCAGCATTAACTCTTCTGTGGATGAAAGCAGACAGCAGGTTAGAGTTTTAATATACATTGCTCTCCTTGTTTTCTGCAGTGGGAGACGGGCTGATGGTGCAACGTCTGAAGCAAAATAATCTGATTAAAACCTCCTTTTAATTTGATTTGATTCATCATCCTGGAAATTAAATGTTAGCAGCCAACAACAACCGGCAACCAGTTGGAGGAGAGGAAGGTGTGTGGGTGAGAGTCCATGCCAGCATCCATCTGCTACCTGAACCAAAATAACTTCACACAGAACTGAGTTAAATCTCTCAAGTATTCCCTTCCAGACAGTCAAACATCTTTTAATACATTTTAAAGTGGTCCGGATCATTCTTTATTGGGAGTTATTCTTTGAACTATCTTTGGTTTTCATTCATTTTAGTTTTTATAAGACCTGATCATTTTCAGATAAATGTTTTCTGTTATACCTCTCAACTCTGATCTATAAAAGAAAAACTATACAACTTTTAACCATCAAAAAGAAGCACAATTTATATTGTTTTACTGTCTTCTTTGGATGGGTTACTGAAATTAATTTTGTTCTGCAAAACATGTTATAGTGCGTTTTATATCTTAATTATTTCCTAGCTCTGGCAGGTCACCAGACATGTTAGCACCATGGCTACATATTAGACAATTTTACCACAATAATGGCTACCTGGTAAAAAAAACTTACAATAAATAAAAGTACTGTTGCAGATAATTTACCATTTTAAAACTATATTATCTTCAACTGCCGTTTAACTGTTAAATGCTGCATGTGGGTAACAGCTAACTGCAATTTTCACATTATATAGACCTGATCATTTTCAGATAAATGTTTTCTGTTATACCTCTCAACTCTGAGTTATATTAAATAAAAGAAAAACTAATATTGCAACTTTATTTAACATCATCCACTTTATTAAATTGTTTTACTGTCTTCTTTGGATGGTTACTGAAATTAATTTTACCACAAAACATGTTACCTGGTTTATAACTTAATTATTTGCTCTGGCAGGTCACCAGACATGTTAGCACCATGGCTATTATATTAACAATTTTACCACAATAATGGCTACCTGGTAAAAAAATTTTACAATAAATAAAAGTACTGTTGCAGATAATTTACCATTTTAAAACTATATTATCTTCAACTGGACAGTTTAACCTGAACCTGCAGTCAAACTGTGGTGTTAGCAAAACTTTATGGGACCTTTTATCATAACTTCTCTCTGGTAACAACAGTTATATTAAATAAAAGTAATATTGCAGATTATTTAACATCATCCACTTTATTATTTCAGATACAAAAATGCCAATTATGACGAGCCGGAGAGCACAATCACAACTTAACCAAGGATTGGCTGCATCAGACGGGGCTGTTCTGCTTTAACAGGAAAATCTGCAAGAACAGGAAACATCAGCAGGCTTTGATCTGTGGTGAAAACTAAAATGAAATAAGATCAGCCAAACCCACAGGATATTTACAGAGCTAAAGGCTACGTTCTAGCTCTGGGAACCAGGTAGTTTTTTCTCATGGATTAAACTGGTGTTCAGTTAAACTTCAAACAAATCCATGGCTCAACATTTCTGAGAAATAAGTTCAGATGGCAGCCTAAGTAAAGGTTGAATTATATGTTATCAAGCTAAGATATGCATCAACACATTGTATTTTACTAGGCTTAAAAGTCAGGACTTAAAGTAAATCCCATCAGAGCAGATATGTATTATTATATAAGACTTATTTAAGGAAGAAGGAAAATGGCGACTTAAAAAATATAACTGAATAAAATCCCAGCAACAAGTCTGAGCAGAGCGCAGCTTTCAGCTCCACGATGACATTCAGATACAAAAATGCCAATTATGACGAGCCGGAGAGCACAATCACAACTTAACCAAGGATTGGCTGCATCAGACGGGGCTGTTCACCAGCCATCATGGAAAGAAATAAAATATATAATCATAAAGTAATTTAAATTGTTATATTCATCCGGTGGATTGTACTAAAAAATATTTATTTTTCATGTATCTTCACCAATTTCGATTTTTATTTGTTCAAAATCGCTGAATTTTCTTATTTTCTCATTCAAACTTTATGGACAAAACTGAGTGGGATTGTCTAATCCAAAACTAGTTTCTTTCACACTTCAATAATTATATTCTCTTTTTAAGGAGAAAACATTTTCAAATTAAACATCTAATATGTGAACTTATTTCCAATAATTTAGCTTATGTATATAATGTACAGTGCTTTTTGTCACCAACTGTGTTTGTGTAACGGTTTCGTGTAATGAGCGATTATAAACGGCAGAGAACAGGTTCGAGGTGAGGCAGGTTGAATTATATGTTATCAAGCTCCCAGATATGCATCAACACATTGTATTTTACTAGTAAACGATTCGGGAAGCAAGTCAAGTGCAGAGATTATAATAGAGATATATGTATTATTATATAAGACTTATTTAAGGAAGAAGGAAGATGTGTGTTTTGTGAGCTACAGTTTGTATGTGTAAGGATGCAGAAGTGAAACATAACCTGTAAACTGCTGTCAATCTATGCATCTATTTGCAAATCTGATTCTGATGACGTCAGTGCCTCACCAGCTATGAACCTCACCGCACGTCACTGGCCTGGACTATGTGGACAGCTGAGTCTCAGAAAAACCTAATTAAATGGCTGCAACACTAAAAACTCATTCATAACATCACAGCCTCCAGCAGCAGACAAATCCATTAATGTTTCCCTTTTTCTCTTCAGGATGAAATGACTGAGTAGCCAATCAGGAGCAGCTAGAGGTTATGAAAGTGTTTCCTGAGAGCTCTGCCTCTCTGAGGAGAGCCACAGAGTCTGACTTAATCCTGGCCAGGCCTGCGGGATGATGCAGAGGACAACCTGTTATGTAACACCCAGAATGCTGCAGCAGCACAAATGTCCATCACACACAGGGACAGGGTGCTGCAGAGAGAGGGCACCTGGCCTGCAGCTGCAGGTAACCAGGCAAGCACTGACAGCGCCGTGCATCTCATTCATTAAAGAAACCGCATCAAAGTTTTTCTGTTTACAGAAATATTAAAAAGATGATAATTAAAAACTTCAAATTCTCTCTCAGGTTCACAAAAATACATAAAAAATATTTACCCTGCTATAAAAGTGCAGAAGCTGCTTTCTCAGTGGAAAATCTGCTGTTTCTTAGCAGCTTCGTGATGTTTAACCTCCGTAAAAATAAATCATTTCTCCATCTTGTTTCTAATAAACAGTAAAATCCCGCAGTCAGTACACCTACCGTCTGCTGCAGCAGGAGCCACGCAACCTACAGCCTTCACCTGGACTCAACAGGAACCAGACTCTTCACGTTTCCTCCTGAAATCCTCCGAACCCAGCCGAACCAAGTGGGCCCAGCTGGTTCCGGTGGATGACGGCGATCACCGGAGGAGTCCTCAGGTCTCATCGGCTGGCAGCCAATCAGTGAAGTGAACTGGTCACCCACTCACATGGCTCACGCACTATATATGTTGGCGGAGGAATACCCGAAAAAAATACTTATCTTGTTAACTTCGTCTGTATGATATATAATGGCCAGTTAAATTGTCATTTTAATATGATATACATATTATTTTTTGCTTTAATGTGTTTTATTAATCATGCTCCTTGTGTTTTGGCTTAGGTTTATAACGGATTAGATCCAGTAATCAGAAATACACAAATAAAATCAACTTTACTGCGTCTGACCAGCTTTACCAGTAGTTATAATAGTGACTACTGCCACCTAGAGGCCGAAGAAAGACTAACGGTTGGATGTCCTAAAATGCCTCCCGTTACATTTCTTCACATTTTTCAAATCCTATCACAGCTTCACATTTACATGTTGGGTCACTTTAAAGTTTTGCCGCATTTTTTAATTGTTTTGCATGGTTATTCATTTTTATTCAGTTTTTTTTTTTGTCAGAAGGCATGAAGATAAGAAAAGTTCCTGCAGTTGATATGGTGTATACTGTATTTGATAATATCCAGCTACTCCCGCTATTCAGACTAAAACACAATTTAGAAATTATAATACTGATATATTATAATATACAACACTGACAATGTGTAGTTTAATAATATGATAATTATGTATCATATGCCATCTTATATATATAATGTGACATAATGAAAATCACTTATATTAATATAATTAGCAATTATGTTTTTATACATTTCAAAGGAAGAAAAGCTAAAACGACAGAACCGGGAAGCATTAGAAACAAAATACAGATCAGAATAGGTCAATTCTGATCTGTATTTAAAATGGTAATTCGATTTATGACATGAACTGATTCATTATTGTAACCTTTAATGAATTTATCTGTCATTATTATTTAATGTTTGTTGTATTGATATGTCGTAGCACAGGCTTCAGCGTTTAATAATACATCAGAGCGCAGGTGAACTAGTGTAAATTTACCAACATAAGCTAAAGGGATACAGGGAAGATTTTCATAATAAAGACTGCAATACGCAGAACTGCAACCTTTTTCTATAATAATTCGTTATATTATAAATATTTTGTGTATAAAAAAAGCTTCCATAAGTTGAAAACACATTTTCAGGTGCACTTCCTCAGCTGATGACGCCTGGAAGCAATTATATATACACACATATTATATTTACAGCTGACATTTATTTTGAAAACCTGTGACGGATGTTAGCGCTATAACGGTCCTGAACGTGACATCAGAGTGTCCGGTCGGAGGCAGGGGCTGACCCTAGAACCGACAGAAGAATCGGTACCAGCGGGCCCGCAGTCAGCCTGCTCATCCGAACAAAGACGGCACACAGAGGGGCGGGAACGATGGACAGGATTCCCGGGCAGGGTTGGAGCAGCAGCGGCGGGAAATACGGCTCTGCTCTCGGTGTGAATGTGGGAGTTTAACCGCTGACGAAGACAAGGCATCAGGCTGCTGTTCCTCTCCATCTCCTCCATCTTGGATGTTAGTGATGATGGAGCACATCCGAACCCCCAAGGTAGGTCCACGGACTCGCTGCTTCTTCTCTCTCGGTGATATTTGATCTGTTTACGTGCCGGGTCCTGATCGGTGGACGGTTCCTTTAAATCATCGTCCAGTCTGGACCCTGACATTCCTCATTTTAGGAATATTGGGAATGTCAGGAGAATTTAACGCAATGTCCGATAATGGATTCATGTGGTGAATCCTTCCGTTAAAAAGAAAAATATTTTTATCAGGTAAGATGCTTCTCTGTCAAGCAGACATCCATAATGCTCCACATAATGTCAGGCATAATGTCTGCCTGACATTATGTGGAGTTGGCAGACATCCCATAATGTCAGGTAGACATCATTAGTGATCCTTCATCACTGCTGATGGAGGATGATCACCTCTATCATGATGCTGCTTTGTTCTGAAAGACTGTGTTTCCCTTCTTCAGGACCAATTCTTATCATCCATATTCATCCATCCATTCATCCATCCATCTGTGAACTTCCTGTGTGACCAGTGAACTTCCTGTGTGCCCTGTCAGGTGGAGAACGTCCGTCTGCTGGAGCGTTCTTCGGGCCAGAGGACAGCCGCCGTGGGAACGCTCTACCTGTCTGCCACTCACACCATCTTTGTGGAGAACAACCCAGAAACCCGCAGGGAGACATGGGTAAGACCTGTTCCGGTTCTGATCCGGTTCTGGTCCAGTTCTCCTCCTGGAGCAGTTCTCTTCTGTTCTGCCAGACCTACTGGTTCTGTTTGGGTTTCCCAGCACAGCTGGAAGGAGATCAGGAGGATGTTTAGGGCAAAATAACATTCCCAATAAAGATACATGGAAACTGCAGCTCAGAGGAGGAGCTGCGCCCTGAAGGCGGAGCTAGGTCCACCCAGGCGTTTTGCACATGGTTGCCATGGAGAGTTAAGGATTTCTCAAACATGCATGAAAGAATCGAAGCAAAACTCCAGGTTGGTTTTGGATGAAGGAATAACATAACATGATGCGATGCTCTAAAAAGTCAAGGTCACATAATACTGCCCCTTTAATTTTGTCCCTCTTGCCTTTCCATACTCCTTATGGATCACATCCATAAGGAAAATCATTTTGTGACCCGACACCCATTTTGGAACCCCTTGCTTAGCTGACACTTTGGTGTCCTAACTGGACCTTTCTAAGCATGAAACCAGGTGACCCGTCTCCATGGCAACAGGTGCGCCATGTTGAATGCAGACTGCGGCACTGCGGCAGATGGATCGGAACGAGAGAATCAACCATGTTTGTTGTTTTAGCTGCAGCAGGAAGTGATTGTTTAACATCCCAGAACTGATGAGTCGGCGCCGCTGACTTCTTGTTTCTGCAGATAAACACGTTGTGTGTGTGTGTGTGTGTGTGTGTGTGTGTGTGTGTGTGTGTGTGTGTGTGTGTTTCAGGTTCTGCACAGCATGGTCTGCTGCATGGAGCGACCGCCGGCCACGCCCACAGGAAGTCCTCTTGTCCTGCGCTGCAAGGACTTTCGGGTCTTCCAGCTCCTCTTCCCACTGGAGCGTGACTGCCTGGAGGTCCACGCCTCCCTGAGCCGTTTGTCCCGACCCGGTGAGTGTCCGTCTGGGTTGGGCCCGATCTGGCTTCCTGTTCTCCGTCCCAGCAGCCAGAACTTCCCCTGGTTCTTCTGGGTTTCTGAAAGTCTGGATCAGAACGGTTGATGAAGAAGTCCTGGTGACATCTGGCTGCCTGGACAGAGGACAGCGGACCCGACCCGGCTGACCTTTGACCCTTCCTCTCAGTGCGATACAGCGAGCTCTACTGCCTGTCCTTCAACCCGAACGCCAACAAGGAGGAGCGCGAGGAATCCTGGAGCTTCATCGACCTGAAGGCCGACTACAGGAGGATGGGCGTTCCCAACAACCTGTGGGTCGCCACGGCAGCCAACAGCGAGTACCGGGTCAGCAGAACCAGAACCCTGCAGCTGCTCTTACATCAGCACAGAGAAACTCATAGACCAGAGGTTCTGATTCCAGAACCAGGAAGAACAAACCGGGTCAAATTGTAATTTTACACAAACACATTCTTTCAAAAATGAAAAATAGATTTAGATGAATTTTGATGTTTGGTCAGAAGTGGAACCAAAAGGGTTTTAGTGCAGAACCATGAATCTGATCTGCAGAGAGGATGTTTAGCATGTCAACCCGTCGCAGGTTTATTATCCGCATGGAGTCAGATTTCCTGTAACCAGCTGGTAAAACCTGAACTATGATAAAACTGACACTAATAAAAACTAAACTAAAACTGAACAATATTTAACTAATAAACACGAGCAAACACACCAAGATTAGAACTCGTGCCAGCATGTCTCTGATTCCAGGTGTGTGTGTGTGTGCTGCAGGTGTGTGACACGTACCCCGCTGAGCTGTTTGTCCCAAAGTCGGCCACGCCTGCCGTCGTCGTGGGCAGCGCCAGGTTCAGGAGCCGAGGTCGCTTCCCGGCTCTGTCCTACTTTCACCAGGACACGCTGGTCAGTGGCGCGCGCACTCCCACACACACACACACCCCCACACACACACACACACGTTCAGCATCAGCAGCTGCATGTCGCCCCCTGCAGGCGGCGGTGTGTCGGTGCAGCCAGCCGCTGTCGGGGTTTAGTGGCCGCTGCCAGGAGGACGAGCTGATGCTGCAGGCGGTGATGAAGGCCAACCCAGGAAGTGAGTTCATCTATGTGGTGGACACCCGGCCCAAGGTAACACACACACTCACACTCACACACATGCTGTGAGGGCCGCTACAGCCTGTGTGTGTGCAGCTGAATGCCATGGCCAACCGCGCGGCGGGAAAGGGCTACGAGAGCGAGGACCACTACTCCAACATCCGGCTGCTCTTCATCGGCATCGAGAACATCCACGTGATGCGGAGCAGCCAGCAGAAGATCCTGGACGGTGCGTGGCGCCCTGCTGGCGACGCGCAGCGCCCTGCTGGTCCTCATGTAGCGCTGCTCTTCTTCTTCTCCTGCTGCAGTGGGGGAGATGCGCGCGCCGTCCGTGACAGACTTCCTGTGGGGGCTGGAGAGCTCCGGCTGGCTGAAGCACATCAAGGCGGTTCTGGACGCCGGCGTCTTCATCGCCAAGGTTTGAATTAACCAATAAGGAGAGGGTGTGGATACCTCCATCATCTCACTCAGTTTTACTCTATATCCTCTGGTTCTGACCCAGTCCTGGTTCTGACCCAGCCCTGGTTCTGACCCGGTCCGCCTCTCTCTGTCCAGGCCGTGGCAGATGAAGGCGTCAGCGTTCTGGTCCACTGCTCAGACGGGTGGGACCGGACGGCCCAGGCCTGCTCTGTGGCCAGCATCCTGCTCGACCCGTTCTACAGAACCATCAGAGGATTCATGGTACCGGTCCGAGTCCCGCTGGCTCTAGTATTATCCTGTAACTCGTCCTCCTCCTCTTCAGCCGCCTTTTCTCCTCCAGGTGCTGATCGAGAGGGACTGGGTCTCCTTTGGACACAAGTTCTCTCACCGGTCAGTGAGCCGAACCGGGTCAGGAACAGAACCAGGAAGCTCTACAACCAGGACAGTATTCTTCCTGCCTGGTTCTGTCAGTACCCCGCGGGTAGCTCTCAGTGTGTGGCCCTCTGCAGGTACGCCCACCTGGACGGCGACCCGAAGGAGGTGTCCCCGGTGCTGGACCAGTTCCTGGAGTGCGTGTGGCAGCTGTCAGAACAGTTCCCCTGCGCCTTCCAGTTCAACGAGCGCTTCCTGGTGGCCGTCCACTCCCACGTCTACTCCTGCCAGTACGGAACCTTCCTGGGCAACAGCGAGAAGGAGCGCCGGGACATGAGGTACCGCCGGGCCCGCCCGGGTCCGCTCCCGTTGCGGTTCCTGGTGGTTCTGGGACCGGTTCGGTTCATGGTGGTTCTGCTCTGGTCTCCAGGCTCCGTGAGCGCAGCTACTCGGTGTGGCCCCAGCTGTGGTCGGAGCGGTCCCGGTTCTCCAACCCACTCTACAAGGCCGAGCTGAGCCAGAGTCAGGGCGTGCTGAGGCCCAACACCTCCCCCTACTGCTTCAAGTGAGGAACTGCGGCTCGGCCTGAAGCGTTCCTGTCTGAATGGACGGAGCAGTGGGTTAATGTTGCTGCTTCTCTCCAGGATGTGGAAAGGCCTCTACAGCCACCTGGACAAGGCCACACCCCCTCGACAGTCACCTGCCGACTTCCTGTCTGCCGTCAGGGAGGAGTCCCAGCAGCTGGAGGAGGAGCTGACCAATCAGCAGGAGGTACCGGCCGGAGGGACCGCCCACCACTTCGAACAAGGCATACAGCACACAAACGCACCTTTAACTAGGACACTGAGCTTCAGCACGGGCAACAGTCAGAAGCCAGCAGCTGGACCTGGACCAGCTGCAACGGTTTTCAAAATAAAGTTCAGTTTGTTTTAGCAGTGAAAAATATCTGGATGGCCAAACAATGAAATCTAGCATCCAAGTTCTCATTAATGCACACTGAAGTATTCGGAATCCTTTTTATAAGAAATTCATTTAAAAACAATCATAATTATTTACTCTATTTATTTCTTTAGGAAAATAGTGTGATGTATTTTTACGTGTATTTTAGAAGGTTTTTTAGAGGTTTGATAGTCTGACACCAACCAGAACGTTGCAAAACTCTAAACTGATGATCCTGATTTTTTACTGACATCCAAGTTTCTACACGTGATCGTTTATGCTACTAATTAAACATGCAGAAGAAGAACATAGCCGTCTCCTGGCAGTAAAGATGGCCGCCGCAGCGATCTGTTTACAGCAGTAAAGATGGCCGCCTAAATGGTACCGGGACAGCAACTGTTTCTCAAATTGGGCTTAGGTCAGGTATTCGTGGTACCAGCAGGTTCTCATGATGGTTCTCATCAGCCAGGTTCTGTTTTAAAGAACATGTGTGGTTCTGACAGATTCTGTTCCTCTAGGGCAGTGTTTCCCAACCCTGGTCCTCAAGGCACACTGTCCTACATGTTTTAGAGGTTTCCCTGCTTTAATGTGCCTGATTCAACCTGTTAATCAGTCATCAATTGAAATCAGCTGCACTGAAGCAAGGAAATACCTAAAACATGCAGGGCAGTGAGCCTTGAGGACCAGGGTTGGGAAACACTGCTCTAGTGTAGTTCTGACAGTAGAACCTCTGTGTGTGGTTCTGTCTGCAGAGGCTGGCGGCGCTCACCGGGGAACCAATCAGGTGGGAGAAGACAGCAGCGGCGCGGGGGAGCAGTAGCCGGCTCCCCGTCACATACAGCGGGCCGGACCCGCCCACCCACTGCTCTGGACCAATCGGCAGCTCCGAGCCAGCCAATCAGAGGGCTCAAAGACTAGACTCCGCCCCCTCTGGGTCACCGAGGAGTCCGGACGTGGAGGACGACCTGGAGTCGGGCGTGGCCGACCTCAGCAGCCGCTCGTCCTGTGGCGGTGAAGACAGCAAGGACCCGGAGCTGGACTGAGGCTGCCCACGCTGCCGCCCGACTGGAAATAAAACCAGAGCCGGACCGCTGGATCCGGATCAGAATCCACCCCTCATATAAACTGGTCGACTGGTGCTGCTATACTGGTTTAGATAAATGATGTTGCTCCGCTGTGGGCGGAGTTAACTCACAGCAACGCTTCAGATCTGGATCAGTCTCCATGGCAACACAACCAGGTCTGTTCAGCTGCTCCTCTACGGATCCTACAGGATGGCTGAACAACCCATAATATAGAGAAACAACCCATAATCTGAACCCGAGATCACCATGGAGACGGAAACAGACCCTCCTGCTGGTTCCTCATGGCTTTGATTGGTGGTTTTATTCAAAACTGTAAAAGTTTTCACACCCCAGTGGACCAGATCTACATCTACAGATCTTTGTTTGCAGATATATGCCAGTAGCTCTACGTCTGTAGATTTATATATGTTGCTCTATGTTGTGTTTTCAGAATAAAAGCTCAGATTCTTGGAAAACATGGAGCTGGACTTGGTTCACGTCTCCATGGCAACTCGCTGTTGTAGTTTCTGCCTGCATCAACAACTCTGAGGACATGTGGACCTGGACCCACCTCTTCCTCAGAACCCGGACCAGTGGTCCGGGTTCTGAGGACATTAAACGATCAATAAAGTTCTAAAGAAGCTCTGATGTTCAAATGGAGATCTTCTCCAGAATGAATGACCCAGAGTGACTGGACAGAACCAGGACCTGGACAGAACCGGTGACCCGGGTCGGACCGTTCCGCGTCGGTCAGAAAACAAACAGATCAATGAGCAAAAATCTCTCTGGTTCCAGAACCACAGTAAAAGTTCAGGTTCCTTGGGTGTAGTGGATAGCGCGACCCACATTTGGAAGCCTTTGATCCTTGACGCGGCAGTCGCGGGTTCGATTCCCGAACCCGGCCGACGTTTGCCGCATGTCTTCCCCTCTCCTTCCCCCTTCCTGTCAGCCTGCTGTCATGTAAGGGACACTAGAGCCACAAAAAGACCCCCTGGAGGGGACAAAAAAAAAGTTCATGTTCCTTGACAGAACTGGTTCCCACTGCACCACAAGTCCCACAGATACTGACTACTACACTTTACTCTGATCGTTTTCCACAACAGCTGCAGAGATCTGGGGTCAGATACAGAACCAGAACCAGACGGTCCAAATGTAGCCTGACATGAACTGGTCTGGATCCGAGGAGTCGCTGTCAATCATCCATGGTGTTCCTCAAGGCTCCGTTGTTGTCCCACTTTTATTATAAATTAAACAGTGAAAACATCCTTATTAAGTATAAATTTATATTTTAGACTGAAAAGTTTCTTCTGCCTGAAAACCAGAGGTGATCCGAACCTCTCGGTTCTGACCCAACATTTAGCTGATTTTTATCATCTCTTTGCTTTTTAGTTGTTGTAAATTCAGTTTTTTCTTTATTGACAATGTTTTGGAAATTACTGTTCATGCGACCAAAATCTTCTGGAGGAACCGGGAGGTTCTGGAGAAGAACCCAGAACCGACAACAGAAGCATTATTTCCTGTTTTATTGAGTTTCCAGCTGTTACAGTTCAGGAACATCAGACCAGGTTTCCCAGCTGGTCCCGACCACCAGACCGGACCAGAGAAATAAAAAAAAATCTAAAATCTTCTGCATGTTCTCAGCCGGCGTCCCGGTCCAGTTTGGGCTGCAGCGCCCCCTTCAGGAGAAGAAGAGTTCCTGGCAGAGGCGCTGCGTCTCCTCTGGACTCGACACCTCGTGGCCGATGGTCCGCGGGTCGCTGTAGATCTCAAAGTCGTTTCCTCCCTGCAGGGGAACAAGGAGGAGCAGGAGGTCAGAGGTTCTGCTGTGGAACCGGACCGGTCCAAACTGGACCACATTTCAACCAGAACAGAATCATAAACTAGAAAATATCATTAAAATTTACATTTTTCATAAATGAGAATCTGAAAGATTCAACTCCTTTACTCTGAAACCCCAAAAACACTGAAAAGACAGTTAGAATCTGCAGAGGTTCTGGTTCTGATTCCACAGAACCCGGCAGCAGAACGTTCTGGAGAGGCCTAAAGCAGTTGTACTACATATAAGCCTGCACATGGTGGTGGCAGCATTGTGCTGTGGAAAGATGTGGGAACATTTAAAAATGTTGAATCATTTTTCGTTCTCTTGGTCTGAAGCTCCATAGGATCCGTCAGAATCGGTTTGAAGAAATGACAACATGCTTTTTAATTAGCAGTTACGCTCCAGATGTTGAAGCTGTTCCTGCAACACCTTCAGATCGAACCGGGTCGGACCCAAATCGGACCGGATCGGCTCACCGGTTTGGTTTTGTCTCCAAAGAAGTGGACGGTGGAGTAGTTGTCCTTGTCCACGATGTCCAGGCAGTAGCGCTTGTCCCAGCCGTCAGGGAAAACGTCAAAGCTGATCTGCCCTCCTGCAGAGGAACAACCGGATCATCAGCCGATCCGAACCGGATCGGGTCACCAGAAACCGGCCCGGATCGGTGGGCAGCGGACTCACCAATGGAAAACGAAAGCCCCTTCCCTCTGAACTCCTCCTTCAGCACAGAAACAAACTTCTCTCGGATCTTCTCTCTCTGCAGGAAAAACACAAACTGCTTTACGCTGCCGCACCAGCGAGAATAGCGGCATGACCCAGCTGAATTCTGGGAAACGCATGCGGTTCTGACCTGGTCCAGCTCGTAGAACTCCTGGCGCTCCTCCTGGCTGCAGCTGCGTCCGATCGGAGAGACGTTCAGCATCCCATTCCGGAACTCGATGAACGTACCTCTGAGGAGAAAGGCTAACCGTCAGCTTCCAGGGGCTAACCGTCAGCTTCCACGGGCTAACCGTTAGCTTCCATTTCTGCGCCGTTCCATCAGAAACAACCCATCAGAGCCAGGGGCATGAGCTTGGCATTGTCAATCAGGCTTGTGTATGCTCACCCTTGGTCTCTGCTATTTTGCAGCATTTTCCCAGACAGAAGTTAATTCTTTCTGCAGGAACATAGCATGGAAGGAACTCCTGAGCTACACTACAGCTAGTTAGGTGTTGCATCATAGTCTGCCATGAATGCTAAGGCTAGTTAGCGTAACCACTTAAGACAGCGGATAAAACAGTTTCCTGGAACGGTACATTGAAAAATCAGGAAAAAAAACAGAAACTGTCATCAAGCATTAAAATATCTACATAAATATTTACATAAATGTCTAATCAGAACTGGGTTGGGTTGGGTCGATACCTTTTCCTGGGCAGCTGGATTTTGGCCATGTAGTTCAGACAGAAGTTGATGAAATCCTGCAGCAGCTCTTCTCCCATGTGGGCCTGGATAGACTGACAGATAGACAACATAGTTAGCTTACCCTGGTTAGCGTCCCCTAGAGGACATTTTGTGCACCATGTGACTCACCTGGACGGAGTGCAGCTGTCCGTGTCTGTACGCCACCAGGCCGTTCTCGGCGAACACGTAGTCTGATTTCTGGATAACTGAGACGGAAAAGCAGAAAGTCAAACTCAAAATAGCTAAACCTTCACCTCTGACCCCACTGAGCTCCTCTTCTTCCTCACCGTCGTCTCCCAGCTGCTCCTTGATCTTACTGAGGTCCGAGCCGCCAACCACTCCAACCCGAACCCGAGTCCTCAGTTTTTCCAGGAACGCCTTCATCTCTGGAGTCACTCTCTGGAAACACAGACAAACACCAGGGGGCGTTCTCATAACCTGACAGCTAGTAGAACAGGCCATGTTTAATGTAAAACATGTAGTGGGTGGGGCTAGGAGGTGGAGGCGGGGTCAGTGTTTAAAGGGGCAGGATTGTATGTTTTGCAGGCCCATATTGCCATTTTAGAGCACATTCATGTAGCTATATTACTTTCACTTGCTATAAAAATTCAATATCCATCAAATATGACTTGAGATCTAACTTTGTAATTTCTGGAGCCGAGTGAGGGAGTCGCAGAGAAGCGCTGCTCTGTGAAGTCGAAGATTGTTAGCCTGGAAATTGCAGCTCAGAGGAGGAGCTGCAACCTGAAGGCCATCAAAAAAACCATCAAGCTGATCGGATGTTTCTGATCATTTGTAGGCAGAACACAAAGGACTGAGACTCAATAATGCTACTTTACATCTATGACAGTCTTCTAAGTTATTTTATTAATTTTAGTGTTAAAACAAACAGTCTATAATAAACGAAGAAAGAGACAGACTTTGTTCGGTTCTGTTAGAACTGGTACTTGTTTACTGGACCAGGTCAGAGACCAGTTAAACTGACTGATCCAGGTTTCAGCAGTTAGCAGGATGCTAGCGGAAATGAATAGAAACTGGGGCTTTTGGGTCGAACTCATAATTAATAAACACATTAAATGCTTATTATTGGTTGATCATATGACAACAGCTTAAAATTACTAAACAGCCATATATTTAAGGGCAAAATTAAATATTTTAGCTAAACTCTGATGGGGTTTTAAAAAACTACAAGGGAGTTCAGTTTTTGTTTTCCGCCAGATACTTCCCATTACATGTAGACGCTAGTAAACCATTCCCTGTTTGAAGAAGCCATTGTAAAGATAAATAATAGAAAACAGAAAATACATTTATTTAAAAATTTGTTTAAATAAGTTTATGTAAACAGCGTGAGTTTAGCTTTTTAAACGGAACCAAGTGTGTTTTATGTCCCCGGAAGCTCATAAATCGGCGGACAGAGTCGGGACGAGAGCCGGAAGTCGCTCTAGCATCTGCGACGTGTTACTAAGAACGCAGGTGTTTGTTTGTTTGTTGTGCTTACCTGTCTCGCGGCCGTCAACGTGCCGTCTACATCAAAGAGGCACAGCGTGCTCGTGTCCGCGGTGTTCTGGCTCATTCTGTCCCTCTGGTCAATCTGCTCCCTGCTGCCCGGGCGCGCGGCTGCGTGCGGCTCTCAGTGGTGCCGTGATTTCGGCTCGGAACCACAGCTACATCCCAGGACTCAGACTCGTGACAAACTGCAGGAAAATGTGCGGGTCAGCTCCTCTTGTGTGGGAGCTTCCAGCCAATGGAGGTGCTCCTCGAAGAGGCGTCACGTGACGTCACGGTGGCGTTGATGCCGCGTTGAGTCAGCGTCATTTGGGCCGAGCAGAACCGGACATTGGTTGAGAAAGTTAATATTTTTGTAGCATTTTTAAAACAAACGTTTTGTTCCTTTTTATTTTATCTCCTCAGTAGTAAACAAAAAAGTTACAATTTTATTGAAATCAATAAAATAGTCAGATTTTTGTAGAAAAGTAAATTATAGCGTATATATAAGAGAATAAGGTTTTCTTCATGATTACATTAGTACAAAACAAGGTCAAAAAAACTTGAGGAGAAGATAGTTTTTT
Source organism: Gambusia affinis (assembly GCF_019740435.1). NCBI lineage: Eukaryota > Metazoa > Chordata > Actinopteri > Cyprinodontiformes > Poeciliidae > Gambusia > Gambusia affinis. The sequence continues at coordinate 703,387 of NC_057871.1, read as the reverse complement.
CTCATTTGGGCTGCATAGTATGACTTTGAGTAGAAGCAGATTAATAATTCCTCCAAAATTAAGATGAATGCAAAAACTTGTAACAAATGGCAATCTATTTTTGAACTGCATATTTTGATTAAAGATGTTATGTGTAAACAATGTTGCTTTAAAAGATGAAAAATATTTTCCAGGCCAGATTACTCAATCCTAGAATTGACACAAGGGGGCAACAATCCTTCAGAGGGCCACTAATGGCCCCCGGGCCACACTTTGGACACCTATGTCCTGCAGGAACTCTTTCTCCTCCTGAACCAGAGCTGGAATGAATTTGTCTGGATGCTGAAAGAAACAGCTCAGTTCAATTAAAACAAATTAGTATTTATCCAAAAAGAATAAATAAAAGATGCTGTGGGAAGGAAGGATTTCCAGTAGCAGTCAGTGTTGCAGCAGATCTGAAAATGCCTCTGACTAAAGCACTGTTGCTGTGTGATATGCTAACCTGCTAATTTATTACAGCAACTCTCTTACTCTGGTTCTGGCTCTGGTTCTGGTTCTGGTTCTGGTTCTGGTTCTGGTTCTGGTGGCTCAGTAAAAACACGTCTTTTCTCAACAACTTTTTGGAAATGTTGCAGCTCAAACTCTTCTGGTTCTACTTTCTTTTTTTTGTAGCGCCGTTAATGGTTGTAGTATTTTCACTTTTTGATGCAGACAGGCTGCCGAATCTCGCGAGAAGTGGAATCTCACCAACAAACACAATGAATAAAGTAGCCAGACTGAAGGCATCAATAAACCAGAAGCTAACGGAGACAGGAGAAAGAGATAGATTGACGGAGTTGCTGAGATCTAAGCTCAGAGTGTGGATGGAAGGACCAAACGAAGGCTCAATGCAGAGACGTCATCAAACAGAAAGGTCTGGAGTGCGTGACGGTGGAGGACATTGTAGAGGTCACCCCTAAAGGAAGAGCCTTAAAGCCAGACATTTAAAGAAATGATCCATGTGGGAAAAGGAAAATGTTTAAGCCATTTTCTACTGTATCCATGGCAACATCTAGCTAAGCCTTCTAGCTAAACGATGACCTCACTTCCTAAAATTTGGTCTTTCATCACTAATGATTTCTCAACTTCTGCTCTTTGGATTTCAAACTGCGTTGCTTCTCCTCTCCTTCAGAAACATTTAATAAAAATAGAAATGTTTTGGGTCTTTTTCCATTTGTAAATAAAAACTGAAATCTTTTGGCTGTTTTTCATATTTTCTTTTAATAAATCTGGATAATCAGTGGTGGTCATGAGACTGTGGTGAGATGGAGACATCAGTTGGTCTGTTGGATGTGAATTCCTCTCAGATCCGTTTACAGATAATCTAATTCTGTCTCATTTTAATCATCAGTTTCATCCTGTTTTCTGTAAAAGGAAGCTGGAATTTCCTGTTTTCAAACACATTCAGGTATTTTTTCCTTCCTTCTCTGATTGGCTGGAGTCCAGCTGAGTTGATCTAAAAATAACGACAGACTCATATTTTCACCTTATTTTACTAATGAACGGTGTTTAAATGAATTTGAACACTTTTAGTCGAACATTTTGAGATTTCCTCTGATTTTATGGTGGTCAGTTTCAGTCCGGAGCTCCCTGAAGTGAACTGAAGGCTGCATGTTTTCAGAAACAGAGATTTAAAGTTGACAGACTTTATCCAGCTTGTCTGTCTGAGGCTGCAGAAACGACACGGACACAGTCACAAATCACAGCAACAAACATTACTTATTACACACACCACCTGCAAGTCAGAGCAGCAAAAGAATAAATAAAAATAGGATTTTAAAAAACACAGTAAAGGTGTTTTTTTAACCACCCTTAACACAGTATTTTTAATCCCTTTTTGTTTTTAATAAGTGTATAGGTTTAGAAAATATAGTCCGAATCAAAGAAGTGAGATTATTAAAAAAAAAATTTTTTTTTAAATGTGCATAATTTTAATGCATAAAAACAACAACAACAGACTATTTACTAGAACTGAAAAAACATCAGTAAAAGCAGCAGGGGTGTGAATACTTATTGAGTTTTTGGGTGCAGTGCTGCCTCTAGTGGTCTGAACCTCTCACTGCAGCCATTACTATTTTTTAATCTAGCTACATAAAATGAAATTTGATATTATTTTTACAATATACCTGATTTGTTTGTACTGTCTGATGTGAGATGGTCCAGATCTCTTCTTCCTTTTTCGATCATTCCAGATCGCTCGTCTCTTGGCTTTCCTGATTCTCTGCTGTTGTCTTTGTGTTGATTTCACTGATGAAGATGTGCACAAAGTACACATCTGTACTTTGTGAATAAAAACATGAAGATTTAGCAAAAAAAAAGCCTAATTTCCAAGAATAATGGATCTTAAATGTTTAGACTTTGATTGTGGAAATTCAGTGCAATTGTCCCATGAAAAAGGGCTAAACGTGTATTTATTATTAAGTAACTATATTTATAAAGATTTGTTGGTTAATTATACATTTCTGCCAAAAGTTAAAAATTTAAAGCCATCTTGGACACTCTGAGGAGCCACAGATTGTAGAAAAGTTCAAGCGACCTGAATTATCAGCAGCTGGGAGGAAGGATCTGTGATGACGCTGCTTTGTGCATTTAGGATGTAGCAGCCCTGCAGGAACAGCTCCATACACAGAGGGGAGACGCTGTCTATCAGTGATGATTTTGGAAATGAGAATTTATTGTCATTCAGCTTCCCTGGTTAAGTAAAGGTTAAAGGTTAAATGATTCTGGCTCCCACCACCTCTGGGTTGGGGAGACACCAGAGGACAGAGCTTATCTAACCACTTTCACTCAGCTGCAGATAAACTGACACCATGCTGAAGAATTAAGCCACCTCAGAGTCCAAAATATCTAAACAAATGTCTAAAATGATGTGCTTATTATTAGTTAGAAAAATACAAAATATTCTCAGAATAAAAAATATGGAATTAGATTTTATACTCCACCAAATTAAAACCAGTATCAAACAAGTAATTAAATAGAAAATAAATAAAATTTGAATAAAAACATTAAGTATGGCCATTTATGTTCAGGGGACATATATTTGGTTAACTTCATAAAAACATTTTATTTGACCATTTATTTTATTTTACAACATTTCATCATTAAAACGGAAACATGTGACAAAAAAGCTACTTTCCACCTGCAGTCCCTGAACAGGATGATGACAATTTAATATCATTTAACAGATTATTAAGTGATGAAAAGCTAGAACAGAAATTAATGCCATATGTGCAATAAATCATTGTTCATATTTCAAAATAAGCAAACTAATCAAGCTACAATGATAGAATCTGATATTAATTCTCCCAGTTTGCCTGAACTTCATAGTTTGTGTTGCTGCTGTTTGTAAACTGGGAAAAATGTCAATAAAATCCAATAAAATCACTTTATTGATTCTGAGGAGAAATTAAATGTTGTTGGAGCTCAAATTGTCCAGGTTTCTAATGCAGAAAGTTTTTCTGTAGCAGTCTGTATTACAATGAGTGTGAGGAAACCTCTGACTGAAGACACTGGAAGTCTTGTGTATAAATGTCTTTAATTTTCTTGATTTTATGAGAAATTGTTCTTTCCATTGTCATCTCCAGAGATTCCAAAGTCTCACTGGACCTTTGGCCTTGTTTCTAACAGTCCTGAAATGTGTAGCCATTAACTATTTCCTTTGTTTTGTCCACATTCAAGATGGCTGCTCCCTCGCCATTACTCTGGTGTGCTCTTTTTCCTGTCCATAACTGATCCAATCTTTTGAGAAAACATTGTTTAATCAACTTCCAGCTGTGATTTAAAGACACTGAATGTATTTTTTTCATGCAGCAGCTTTTAAAGTTCTCCACATTTTCATGCATGTGGTCTGATGATCACCACAGAAGCTCCACTCTGGTTTCCTAATGTGGATTTTAGTCAATAACCTGGTTTCAGTTTTTTTGAGGCTGCAGAACATCATCAGACTTTACCGTACAAATAGAAAATACCCAGATTCTGTTTTTGTCTTTTGCAAACTAAGCTGGGGGGCAGGTTGCATTCAGCAGCATTCTTAATTAACGATGACTAGATTTTTAAGCAGCCATTTGCATGAACAAAAGAGAAGCTGTTGAGGTTCTTGTTTCCATGTAGCCCACCCCCTTCTCACCAGGAACAATCAACCACCAGACCAGACCCGATCCAACTCTCCAGGGGCCTTTAATCATGCAGCAAAGCAAATTCTGATACTGAGACAAACTTCAGCCTTGGGTTTATTTGCATGCATTCATTGAAACTTGAACAATGTCAAGTTTTATTGACAAACTCCTCTACTATAGATATAATCTCCACAGAGAATGAAATTCAGTTTAAAAATAAAGACAAAGTCATTTATTTTGGGCAACAAAAATGATGAGTCAGTCTGAGCATATATCAGCTTTTCTAAGACACAGATGGAGTTTAAAGATGCCTGTAGCACTCAGCTACGGATTCAGATGGAAGCGCAGCTCATATCAGGTCGGCCCACTGTAAAACAGAACTGAAACCGGGGCTGAGTGTAACTGCTGCGGCTTCGTGTCGACTCCTGTTTCAAAAAACAACAAACGGTCGAGGCAGCAGAGAACGACATTTTTTTAATCTCCCTCAGCAGCTGCAAACAAAGGGCGATTTCTTTTCGCGCCGTATGTTTAAAAGTCCAGCACAGCCAATCAGCGATGGAATAGAACACACAAACATGAAGGCGCTCCTTAAAGGAATTCAGCCAATCACAGCTCAGAATGAGTTCTGTGCCCCCAGCGTTTCTGTTTAAATGATTGATTCTGACCAATCAGCGGGGAAGGGGGAGGAGCTACAGAACCAGTTTTAGGCAGTGACAAACAGTTGCGCTTTCTTCCTCATTCAGTCGTTTACAGTTTGTGTTGGAGAGAACAGGTAAGAGACGCTGTTTCTGGCTAAATCAGCGGATTTTTGTCACCATTCATGTTAAAAAAGTGTTTATGTTGTTTGTTGCCATTAATCCGTTCTTGTCGATCGAGTTGTCAAGCTTAAGCTCCAGAAGCGAACTTTTTAGGGCCTTTTTTTGTTCGAAAGTGTAAATCTCAGCGTAATTAAAACAAACTTTATAACAACGTGATCGGCGTCTGTTTCTAAGAACGGAAGTGGGTAACTATAGTTTACGATGTTCTGCGGTGTGTTTTGAGTGGAGGAGTTGGTGCGTAACAGGCAGTTGAAACGCCATTTGGCTGCGCAGTACAAACACGACGGAAACTCCGCAGTTTGCGCCTGAAACGGGCCGCAGGTCTTTTCTGACTGGGTTTCGTTTGTTGTGGTATCATTCCGAGCCCGTATGGAGTTCTTGTGTTTAGGAACTGGGCTGGGCGGTTCTGCATGGTAACTTTTGGCGCAGTTGGGCGGTTTAGGCGGGAAGATACAAAATGGAGTCGAGTCTTTTTGTCCCGAAGAGCCAGAAATCCGATTAGCGTCTGAAGACAATTCCTCCCGGCGTCTGGCTGGCTGCACTAGGCCTCATTAACATGTAACACTCTCTAAAAATAGGTCAAAGGTCACTTTACACAAACTTTAACACCTTATAAGGTTTATGATAACTTTTAGCGGGTTTAGAAGGTAAACACTGATTTTTATCAGAGATGTTTACATTATTTTCTGACCTGTTTCAATTAATGCAAGACTTATTAAGTATACAATTAAAATACAACTCTGTGAAATCTGAATAGTTCATGTTTGACTTGAATTGAACATGTAATAAAATATAAACTTAAAGTTGATGGCGCTGAAATAAGTTGTAAAAACATTTGAAGTTGCAAAATGTGAAGATCTGAGTTTATTGGGTAAACTCATATTAAACCATTTTAAAACTCATTAAATGTCTAAATGCTCTGCTCCTCAGAGGCTAATGCTAATACTCATCAAGAAGTTTGAAATGATTCTTTTCCCAATCTCTCATATTTATTCTCTTTTAAAGAGTAAGCGCCGCCATGACAAAGGACCCCAATAAGCCCAGAGGGAAGACCTCTGCCTACGCCTTCTTCGTTGCAACCTGCCGCGAGGAGCACAAAAAGAAGCACCCAGGAACCAGCGTCAACTTCGCAGAGTTCTCCAAGAAGTGCTCAGAGAGATGGAAGGTAAGCAATGCTAGACTGAATGTTTCCCAGTAAACTGGGAACTCTGGAGGACTAAAATCTTCTGTTTTGGAAGACTATGTCAGCCAAGGAAAAGGTGAAATTTGATGAGATGGCCAAGAACGACAAGGTCCGCTACGACCGAGAGATGAAGTCCTACGTTCCCCCGAAAGGAGCCAAGAAGAGCAAGAAGAAGAAGGACCCCAATGCACCCAAAAGACCTCCGTAAGTCGCCGCTTTTATCCGGTCTGTTAAAGAGTCTTCTGGTATTTATACGTCCATCTTTATGTTTGCAGCTCCGCTTTCTTCGTCTTCTGCTCCGACCACCGTCCCCGGATCAAGGAGGAGCATCCCGGCATCTCCATCGGCGACATCGCCAAGAAGCTGGGCGAGCTCTGGGCGACGCAGGGCAGCAAGGACAAGGCGCCGTACGAGGCCAAGGCTGCCAAGCTGAAGGAGAAATACGAGAAGGTAGGCGCCCATTTGAGAGGAACCAGCTAACAGGAAGGTAGCGTGATGCTAAAGGAAGCTAATAGCGCTGCTTCCTCCTCCTCAGGATGTTGCCGCCTACAGAGCCAAAGGCGGTTCAGGGAAGAGCGACGCCGGGAAGAAGAGTGGCCCCGGCCGGCCCCCAGCCAAGAAGGTCGAGCCTGCTGACGATGATGATGATGATGACGACGAAGATGAGGAGGATGATGATGACGATGATGATGACGATGATGAATAAGTGTCACGTGAAAGGATGTGAAGTTTGTGATGCGTTGTTCAGCTTATACCTGTTTCTTTTGTGTGTGGATGATTGCAACATTTAGCCTGCTGTCCCTGGTTCTGGTCCGGTTCTGCTGGACCGGGTATCCTCCTTTTATTCAGGGATTTAGTTTCTAGCCTCCCTTTAGTCCGTGTCTGTTTCTACTGAACTCGGGTTGTTCCACCTTGTGAACGGCGCTGAACTGGACTGAAGCGCCGGCGGACGGCAGGAAGACATTTTGTTTTTTAAAGCTTGGTTCTGGAAGCACTGCTCGCGTTCTGTTCTAGTGGTGCCGTTTTCTTTCCCACTGTCGTTTTACCACCAGGATGTTTCTGTAGCTTCATTAAGATGTTGGCAGCCATTTTTAAAGTGGAACTTTGGAACCTGTAGAACGAATTTTTCTTTTTATAATAAAATTTTGTATATTGATTATAACTGAGGTTTGTGATTATTCCACATGTTCAACTTTCTGTCAGATCTGCTGAATAATAAACAGGAATTTAATATCTAAACTGTTTCTGCTGCATGTTTTAATTTTGCTGTGCAGCCAACAGATGCCTGGTTGGAAAGGAAACTTGCAGCCCAACAACCAGAAGTCTGAGGGGTTTCAAACTAGAGGAAAGTTAGCTGGAGGAAAAACCTTTAAATTCAGATGCGCCAGCAGCTTGGGCAGAAGCAGAGCAACAGGTTTGACTGATTCTCCTGAAACCAGGCAGCAGCTCAACCCAAACGTCTTAAACCTGGATTCTCTGGCTGAAGCTGAAAATAGTCTAACAAATACCAGGATATTTGATTATCTACACAAATTTTAGTTCTATGGTTCTTAAAATGTCAGTAAATTTTCTCTACATATTTTATCTTAAGGTGTAAAATTAAGGAAATGACTTTCATATGAAATCTTTTACTAAATTTCCTCAAAAACTGCAGTTAACATAGTTTAACCACTGATTTATTATTTATATTTAAAAGTTGTGAATGAATTTAAAGGATTTGGAGTCAAAGCTTGAACATCCAAACAGGAAGAGCGCTGTAACTGACGCTCCCAGCAGCCAATAGCTATTTATTAACGGCCATCTGGTGGGCCAATCAGAGGCGCCGCTGCGTTGGTTCCGCCTCCTTTGGACGACGCTGATCCGCGGCGGCAGCGGGACTCCATTCAGCACCTGTGACCTGTCCACCGCTGACCGGCCTGCTGGCACCTGACGGTAAGCCCGGAACCAGACACACAGCAGAACCAGAACCACTCCAGAACCAGGCCGCTGGAAAACAATAATGCACACAGCGCGACAGCTGAGACGGAGCAGATGCTAGCCGCGCGTCCGTCACCGCGCCGCCGCCGCGCTGCCGCCTATGCGTCGCGCAGAGCGTCTTCCAGGGATTAGTTGGTGTCGCTGAGACCTGTTGCCGGTTCTGCCTCCTCCTGACACCCGAGCTCAGCCTTCAGACCTCCGACCGGGTGAAGCGGCAGCTCGGCTTCATCTCTATCGGTGTTTCGGTTCAACGCGAACCCTTCGGTCGCGGATCGCGAGGAGAACCGTCTTTGTCACGAGTGGGCTCGTGCAGTGTGACAGGGAGGATGTCTGGATGAAAACCCAGACACCCGAACCAGTCCTACCAGAACCGGGTCCGTTTCATGGCTCTGGATCCTGCTGGGAGTTCCGGTTTCACCTGGAGGCAGAACTGGGTTTACTGGAGCTGCGCAGTTAGAATAAATCATCACGGGACCGGCGGGGCGGACCAGAACCACCCTACCGGTTCCAACAGAGGTCCATAAAACTCCAGCTTCAGAGCAGAACACGGTTTAGATCCAAGCCCGACCAGAACCGGACCTAAAGGTGACCAGAACCTCAACAACATGAGGGATCTGGACTGAACCGGGCCTGCTGCTTACAACCTGGTCCATCTACGTTCCCACGCTCATCCAAACGGTGAACCGATTGCAGTTTTCTGGCCGATCATCAGAAAAACTAACCTGCTGGGTCCAATTTTTTGTCTGAAAAGTTGATAAATATGAACATCGGCTGCATTCACTCAGCAGGAGAATGCGATTAAAGGTCCGCCTGTCACCTTACGATAAATTATCGGAAGTTATTGTGATAAACGATAATGTTGTTTTGGGACCATTTACCAATAATATAGTGATAATGGCATGATAATGCACATAGTCAAAGATCAATAAACTTTAAATTCTAATAAAGATTTAATATTGGAACTGGAAGACATTTTAAATACCCCAAATAAATAAACAAAATAACAGAAACAACAAATGAAATGAATTATGAAAACAAAAGTGTTGGTAGAGACCTAAACACCAGACCGAAAACTTTTATCATCCGTATTTTGGATGGAAAAAATTATCCGCCTATTTCATGGCAGCCTGAACGAAGTGTTCACACAACAAAATATGATTTGTGCTGCTTTCCTATGTGGAAGTAAATGATGTCAGATTGTTGTAGCATAAAGTTTGACAAACATTGACACGACTCTCCAGACTGCAAACACTTTGGAAATTAGATAATTTTGTTCTTTTGAACAATAAAAAACAGCTGATTATATTTACAATAAGTGCCAATAAACTCTGTGAAGCAACAGAAATATGACCTAAAATGAATAATTCTGTGCCAGTGCCAACAGGAATGTGAACATTTATTGAGTTTGTTGGGAACTGTGACAGTTTTAAAGGAAGGATCTGAGTTTCAGGAATGAATGAAAATAATCAGAAATATGTCATGGTGAAGAAAGAGCAGAAAACATGAAGAGACCAGAATAATAAAAGTGTTCAGGTGGATCGTGTGTTTCTCCGTCAGCTCGTTAGCCAGTCCAGCCTCCCTGATTCTGCTAATGAAGAGAATCTGCATGTAAATCAGCTGATTTGCACCTGACAAGACGAGGTCAGGGGAAAACTGGCCTGCAGGTGTTTGAAGATCAGCTTTGAATGATAAATGGTTTCATTCACAGCAGCATCCAGAGCCGAGGACATGACAGGAAGTCCTCACTCCCTGTAATGCAGGACACACAGAGGACTTCCTGCATTACAGGGGCGGATGTGCAGCAGGTGCCATGCGTCTGCTGAGCGTTAGCAGCCGATCAGCAGCAGAGATTAATTCAATCTGCTCTGTAATCATCTTAACCTGCAGCCTGCAGGTGGAAAAGCGAACCGAGCCTGGAGCCGTCCGCATGTTTTCACGTTAAAAACCGCAGAAACGTTCCTGAGCTCTTCTGGTTTTATTATGAATCTGAAAGGAACAGAAAATAATGAGCAGGTAAACTGAATCTGTCTTCCTTACGAATAACAATTCCCATAAAACAGAACAAATATCAAAATCAGTCAACACAAAAAACCTGCAGCTAACTTCAGCTATTACTTTTGTTTTTGATTAATCAATCAATTTTGACTTTTATTCAGCTTCAAAAAATCTATGTTCTGCCAATTTGTCATAAAAGCCTTTTTATAGAATATTAGAAGAAAATTTGTTGACTATTAGTTGATTAAATGATTAATAACTGGATTACAAAATGTTCCTAAAAGGTGGTTTTATTTTTACGGAACATGAACCAGGTGGCATTAAATCTGGTATTTACACATACCAGGTTTTTTAATCTTGAATGCTAAATGTTTCTATTTGTATACAGCTTTGCCTTCATGATCCTCTGATTATGTTGTTTTCTCAGCTGTTGATCTTTTCATTGACTACTAAATTAGTTGCCGATGATTTGAAGAATCAATTCATCCGATTAATCGTTTCAGGATTGATAGCTTCCACTAACTAAAGCCAACAAACGTGACCTGGTTCTCCCTCCTTCAGATTCATGTGTTCATCTTCATGCGTTGATATTGATGTGTTCATACTGTTGTTGCTGATGGAGGCGGGTCGTTCCAGGTCTCTGCAGGTGAGGATGGCCAAGGTGAAGCAGGTTGGCCTCCTGGCCGCCGGCTGCCAGCCCTGGAACAAAGACGTGTGCGCCGCCAGCGGAGACCGCTTCGCCTACTGCGCTACGTTAGCCATCTACGTCTACCAGGTGAGGTTATGAGGACCTCTCCATTCATTCATTCATTCATTCATTCATTCATTCATTCATTCATTCATTCATTCATTCATTCATATCACATATTCAAACAAAATATTTATTCATCAAATAAATCCAGATAATTAGCTTCCAAGGTAAATATTTAGCTCCATGAATGTTTAGTGGATAAGCTAACTAAATGGCTGTGAACTACACAGTTAGCACAGAGCTAGTTGAGTTAGCTCTAATATTTAGTTAGCTAGTTAACTAAAGAGGTTTGGAAGTCCCAGTTTTTATTGTGGTTGCCCACTTCCAGTTATTGGGAAGTGATTTTGACATATTAGCCAAATATTTATCTTGCTAACTAAATGCTTAGTTTGAAGCTAAATGTTTAGCTTGCTAACTAAATGCTTAGTTTGAAGCTAAATGTTTAGCTTGCTAACTAAATGCTTAGTTTGAAGCTAAATGTTTAGCTTTCTAACTAAACGCTTAGTTTGAGGCTAAATCTTTAGCTTGCTAACTAAATGCTTAGTTTGAGGCTAAATCTTTAGCTTGCTAACTAAATGCTTAGTTTGAAACTAAATGTTTAGCTTGCTAACTAAACGCTTAGTTTGAGGCTAAATGTTTAGCTTGTTAACTAAATGCTTAGTTTGAAGCTAAATGTTTAGCTTGCTAACTAAATGCTTAGTTTGAAACTAAATGTTTAGCTTGCTAACTAAACGCTTAGTTTGAGGCTAAATGTTTAGCTTGTTAACTAAATGCTTAGTTTGAAGCTAAATGTTTAGCTTGCTAACTAAATGCTTAGTTTGAAGCTAAATGTTTAGCTTGCTAACTAAACGCTTAGTTTGAGGCTAAATCTTTAGCTTGCTAACTAAACGCTTAGTTTGAGGCTAAATGTTTAGCTTGCTAACTAAATGCTTAGTTTGAAGCTAAATGTTTAGCTTGCTAACTAAATGCTTAGTTTGAAACTAAATGTTTAGCTTGCTAACTAAACGCTTAGTTTGAGGCTAAATCTTTAGCTTGCTAACTAAACGCTTAGTTTGAGGCTAAATGTTTAGCTTGCTAACTAAATGCTTAGTTTGAAGCTAAATGTTTAGCTTTCTAACTTAACGCTTAGTTTGAGGCTAAATCTTTAGCTTGCTAACTATCCCTGAGGGACTCTTGGTCACCTTGAGGCTAAAGCAGATGTTTGTTTGAAACTAAATTTGATGCAGTACAACGAAGTTCTATCTAAGCTAGTTTGAGCACAAGAAACTTAGTTTAACTATGTTGGTGTCCCGACAACGCCGACCTGTTCGCCTCCGCCTCCGCCGACAACTTGCTCATCATCTGGAACGTGGTGGAGAAGAAGGCCGCCGCCCGGCTCGACAACACCAAAGGTAGGCGACCGACGGGGACGCTGACCTCTGACCACTGACCTCCTCTGACCTCCGTCCTCTCCAGGCGTCCCCGTCTCCGTCAGCTGGTGCTGGAACTCGGCGGACGGCGTGGCGTTCGTGTCGCAGCGCGGCCCGCTTTACGTCTGGGACCACCGAGGGTCCGACGCGGCGGTCACCGTCCACAAGGAGGCACACTCCTTCCTGTCGGACATCTGTCTGTTTCGCTGGCACCCGAGCAAAAAGGGCAAGCTGGCGTTCGGACACACCGACGGCAGCCTGTCCGTCTTCCAGCCCGGTGAGTTCAGAGCCGACTCTGTCCAGTTTCATTTAAACAGTCTCCATTAATGTCCAGTTATGGTCTGAGAGTTTGTTTAATGGGTTTTAAACGTTTGAGAAACACTGATCTAAAGAGAATGACCTTTGACCTCTAACCTGCTCACTGAGGCCTGTGGTAGCTATAGCCTCAGTGAGCTAGTTCATAGCATCTTACATTTTAGATTTTCAGATGTCTAGAAGGTAATTATGAAACTGATCTTATGATAACTCAGCCTGCGGTACATGGTTGTTCCTTTGACCTTTAACCTCTACAGTTACATGGTTCTGTAAAAACTCAGAAAACAGCGACTTTCTGAAACCAGCGGTTATAATTTAAACTTTTGAGTATTTTTGTACTTTCTCCTGTTGAAACTTTTCACTCGGTTCAGTACCAATACTTTTACTTTGCCCTTCACCGGTCGTTTCTCTGACCTCTGACCTTGGGATGAACCTTCTCTCAGGTGTTTTGTTCTCTGGTGGACGATACACTTTGAATGACCTTTGACCCTTTCTGAGCAGTTCTGCTTCCTGCCTGCAGTTTGGTAACGTTTCCCGTCTGACCTCTGACCTCTGCTGTGTGTCCAGGCAGTAAAAGCCAGAAGCACGTCCTGCGTCCAGAGTCCCTGGAGGGGACGGACGAGGAGGACCCGGTCAGCGCCCTGGAGTGGGACCCTCTGTCCACCGACTACCTGCTAGGTCCGGTTCCGACCCGAAGCCTCAGCGCAGACGCAGCCTCGGGTTCTGATCGGGTTCTGATCGGGTTCTGATTCTTCTGCAGTGTCCAACCTGCATAACGGCGTGCGGCTGGTGGACAGCGAGGGACT